>NC_138029.1:121514004-121770633 GCF_964106645.2 Podarcis pityusensis
CAAACCCTGGCCCCACTTTGCCCCATAGCGAGGCAGCCTCTGCAGCAGATTCTTCTGGGATCTGCCCAACACAACACACAATAATAGTAATAATAATAATAATAATAATAATTTATTATTTGTACCCCGCCCATCTGGCTGGGCTTCCCCAGCCACTCTGGGCGGCTTCCAACAAAGATTAAAAATACATTAAAATGTCACACGTAAAAACTTCCCTGAACACAAGCTTTTAGGGATCCAGGCTTCTTTCTCCCTCCTCTCTGAAAAGCCAACAAGAGGCCCCTTGGATGTTTCATGCCGTGGGGAGGTTTCAAGGTCTGCAGGGCTGGGGGGCTGGGAGAGAATCATCAGCTGCGCTTCTGTTAGGATTTGCACCGCCACCACAGTCAGGCACATACCCTTCAACATTTTTATTTTTACTTTTTAATATAATTTTTATGAAGTTTTCTGTTTTACAGCTTTGAATATTCATTTAGACAACCTTGAAATATCAGTGACTTCCCTTCTTCTCTTTCCATGGTTCATTTTGCATAGCATAAATCCCTGCATATTTTATATAAACTAAAGCATTCAGTATTCCATTATTATTTCCATCAAAACTTATTTACACTTTTGAATTCATCTTGATGCTGCCAATGTTTTCAAGTGTACACAATTCCCTCAATAAACATTTTCCAATCTTCTTTAAACAAATGTTCTTCTTGTTCTCTTATTCTGTAAATTAGATCTGCAAGCTGTGCATATTCCAACAGTTTAAGTTGCCATTCTTCTTTGGTTGGGACTTTGCTCGTATAATATTATCATAATCATCATCCTATGATTTATACCCCGCCCATCTGTCTGGTTTGCCCCAGCCATTCTGAGCAGCTTCCAACATATATAAAAACATAAAGCTAAAGGTAAAGGGACCCCTGACCATTAGGTCCAGTCGTGAGCGACTCTGGGGTTGTGGTGCTCATCTCGCTTTACTGGCCAAGGGAGCCGGCGTACAGCTTCTGGGTCATGTGGCCAGCATGACTAAGCCGCTTCTGGCGAACCAGAGCAGCACACGGAAACACCGTTTACCTTCCCTCCGGAGCGGTACCTATTTATCTACTTGCCCTTTGACGTGCTTTCGAACTGCTAGGTTGGCAGGAGCAGGGTTGCAGGGTTTTGAACCGCCCACCTTCTGATCAGCAAGTCCTAGGCTCTGTGGTTTAACACACAGCGCCACTCGCGTCCCTTAAAAAAAACATAATAAATTATTAAACATTTAAAAACTTCCCTGTACAGGTCTGGGGGGGGGGGGGAGTGACGGATAGCTACATACCTTCTAGCATTTCCCTGATGAAAATAGGGAGGTCCCAGGGAAAAGCGAGACATTCCAAAATCAAATCAGAACCCGGGATGGCTTCTGTAAATCCCTGGAAAATAGGGACACTTGGAGGGTCTGCAGGCACGGTGGACACTCGTGTGTGTTGGTGTGCGCTTTCAGACATGCAGCACATAACCCATGCAGGGGAATTTTTTTTTGTTTGTTCCGGAGTACAGAAGCACAGCTGAAAATGGGAAGCCATCAGGTACCAGTTGGAAGTAAACAGGCTTGTGTGCAAGTGGTTTATAGATTACGCAGTGAGGATTATAGAGAAGGGGGGGCGGAATGAGTGGAAGGCTGAGAGTCGTAAGGGATGGACTGGAGAGAGGGATGGATGTAGGATCCTCTGATTCCCAAGGGCATGGAAGGCTTTAATCCAGAGCCCTCACGCGACATAACTGTCCTCTAATCCCCAGTACGGTCGTACCTCGGAAGTCAAATGCAATCCGTTCCGGAAGTCCATCCGACTTCCAAAAAGTTTGGAAAACAAAGCGCTGCTTCTGATTGGCTGCAGGAAGCTCCTGCAGCCAATAACTTATATGAAACAAAGCAACATTCAACAATCCAACAGGATCTAATAGGAAGGTAAAGGTAAATGGACCCCTGACCATTAGGTCCAGTCGTGGCCGACTCTGGGGTTGCAGCGCTCATCTCGCTTTATTGGCCGAGGGAGCCAGCATACAGCTTCCGGGTCATGTGGCCAGCATGACTAAGCCGCTTCTGGCGAACCAGAGCAGTGCACGGAAATGCTGTTTACCTTCCCGCTGGAGCGGTACCTATTTATCTACTTGCACTTTGACGTGCTTTCGAACTGCTAGGTTGGCAGGAGCAGGGACCGAGCAACGGGAGCTCACCCCGTTGCGGGGATTCGAACCGCCAACCTTCTGATCGGCAAGTCCTAGGCTCTGTGGTTTAACCCACAGCACCACAGCAAATAATAATTAAGCAGTTCAACCACAATAAAGAATTACCAATATATAATAAAAGTAACATCAAATCACAATGCATAATATACCACAAAACGTACAAAACCATGTAAAAGGATCAAATTGAGAAACAAAGAAGCACAACTTATGAAACTATTTTTTTTAAAAAATATATCCCTGAATGAATGAATTGTTCCATAGTGCTGCTGCTGCTGTTCTCAAAGTCATAGTCTGGGAAAAGCTAGGTGGGGCAAGGCAGGTGGAAAAGCCATTGCCTGATGAGGAACTGAAAGTCTGTCTCCCCTCACCTCTAGAGACTGATATGGGAGAGAAATAATAATAATAATAATAATAATAATAATAATAATTTTTTTTTATACCCCACCCTTCCCAGTTCAGAAAACCAGGCTCAGGGCGACTAACAACAAATTTAAGACACTTAATTATAAAAGCAGCATAAAATATGAATAACAATAAAATTCAAAAATCAATTTAGGGCCAGCTGGCTGAATTGGGCCAACGAGGAGGCCAGGGGAGAACTAGCTGTGGGGTCTCAGAGTGGGTAATCTTCATAAAAGGGGAGGGGGAGGGATAGGAAGGTAAATAAAAGATCAGGCTGAATTCAAATTAAAGGCCAGGCGGAATAGCTCTGTCTTACAGGCCTGACGGAAGGAGGTTAAATCCTGAAGGGCCTTAGTCTCATGAGCATTCCACCAGGTTGGAGTCATCACTGAAAAGGCCCTGGCCCTGGTGGAGGATAGTCAGTCTGACTTCCTTAGGGCCCGGAACCTCTAAACTATGGTTCTTCATGGACCTTAAGGTCCTCTGTGTGGCATACCAGGAGAGGCGGTCCCGTAGATACGTTAATATAAATATTTATTTATACATAAATATAAGCAGTCCAAATGCCCAAATAGATATCTAAATGAAAGTGACTATTATAAGCCATGCAATCAGATGTAGAAAGAGCAGTGAGATCTTCAGGCCACTGGGTGTTAGATGTTGAGTCTTCCTCCTTTCAGCCTTGCAGTAACGTAGCCCCATAAGGACTTGGAGAACCCATGTTTGTTGTCCATCTGTTAGTCCAAAGAGCTGCTTCGTAGCCAGACTCGTCCAGCTTTGGTGAACGGAAAGCTTCTAGCCGTAACAATTCAATGATTCTCTAACAAGCCATTTTCTTCACTTTGCAGGGCTTGGTTGTACCTTGAATCAGGGCAGCTTTTGCCTTGAAAAGGCAGATTGGAAGAAGAGGGGAGAGCCAGAGGATTCCTTGGAGCACAGACCCAACATGGATGGACAAGCCACAGCTGGCCTTGACACCACCCGGGTTGGGAGGAGTGAGGGATTCTGGGAAAGAACCGCGCAGAATATCCTGGGTGCGGAGGACGCCCTCAGCTCAGACGCTCAGCGCCAACGTTTTAGGCGGTTCCACTACCAGGAGGCCGAGGGGCCCCGAGACGTTTGCAACCTGCTTCATGACTTCTGCCGTCGGTGGCTGAAGCCAGAGCTTCACTCTAAGACTCAGATCTTGGACCAGGTGATTCTGGAGCAGTTCCTGGCTGTCCTTCCCCCGGAGATGCAAAGCTGGGTGAGGGAATGTGGAGCAGAGACCTGTTCCCAGGCGGTGGCCCTGGCCGAAGGCTTCCTCCTGAGCCAGGCAGAGGACAGGAAGCCGAAAGAGCCGCAGGTTTGGAAAAGTTTTGTTCAGGTGGTTTGAAAGGGCTGAGGAACGTGAAGCAGAAAATCCCAAAACTCCCTATATTTTTCAAATCCTTTCTGAAACATAGCTCTCAACCGTCCCTTATTTGGCGGGAAACTCCCTTATCCCAGCGCCATGTCCCGCTGCTGTCCTTTATTGATGATGTCCCTTGATGTCCCTTAAATTTCCCAGGTTTCATGCTTGCCCGGCTCGGGAGGGAAGCAGCGGCTCGGGGTCCTCCGCCACGTGAGAGAGAGCGTGTGCATGAGCTGCCGCATCTCCGTCTCTCCCTTTTCCCCCTCAGGGGTGCGTCGTGAGGAGATAGGTGGCGGCGGGCGGGCAGGCAGCCCCTCTGTTGCGAGACTTCCGCCACGCTGCCAGGGGAAGCCTGAGGTGGCAGCGGCGGCTGGGGAGGCGGCCTGAGGGAGGGGAATGAGGAGGGACGCAGAAGGGCAGCGCTTCAGCGGCCGTCGCAGCGCCGCAACCGCCTCATGCCGGGCTCACGGGCGGTGTGGGCGAGAGTCTCTCTCCCTCCCTTCCTCTTGTGCGGCGAAGGGCCGATGGAAGTCCTCATGCCAGGACGACGGCAGCCCCGATGTGCTGCTTAGCATCCCCTCCAACCAGTGCAACATCTTAATGTAGTGATTTCCCCCCTGCATCCCTTTCATAACTCTATTTTAATAAATCATTTGTCCATCCATAGTTCAAATTTTTACTACAAGTTTTCTGTCAATCCTACCAATGTATGTAACTCTTTACAAGAGCTTTTCAACTAAATTATAAACTTTCCCCGTTCTTTATTAAAGAGGTCCTCTTCCTGGTTTCTAATTCTGCCTGTAAGCTTTGCCTTATCGACGTCGTTCATCAGTTTTGTCTGCCCCTCTTCTTTGGTGGGAGTTGTAGACCCTTAGGATCATCTGGTCCAACCCCCTGCAAAACAGTCAGTGGCAGCCAAAGCAGCATGGCTCCATCAGTGGCGGATTTATGTATAAGCTAAGCAAAATCCCTTATTTTGGCTGCTGATCCCTTATTTTCGAGGCTGCTGGTCCCTTATTTTCAAATCTGGAAGTTGACAGCTATGTTCTGAAAGTGTCCCAAACGCCAAAGCCTTTGCCGCTAATGCTCCTTTTCTCATCCTCCCCCCCGTTCCCTCTTTCTGGTTAAGGGTCTGTTAACAGAAGTCGCCACTGATTTCCTTGATGCTGTGAAGGCTCCAGAGAACATCAGAGAGATTCCCCTGCAAAGGTGGAAGGTGCCGGAGGAGAAGGAGGGAGGCGCCATCTTGCTGGGTAATGGAGCATGAACTTGAACTTGGTCTCCTTCCATTAATCATTGGGAAACAAAAATTTTGTTGCATTGACACCTGCAGTTGTTCTAACCTGATTTTGACGTGCTGATTTCATATCAGAAGTTGGTTTTGTTCTGTAAGCTCCAGTTTTTTTTGCAATTCCTGTTTTTCACTTTTCACCATAATCTTTCACAATGCAAGAATTAGCCAAAGTAGTACAATATGAGTATAAATGTAAGTGACTTATATAGCATTGAATATGACATTTACAGCATTGAAAATGACATGTATATCTATGTACAGTTGGAGGTATGAAAGAAAATGTATTCCCCTGGGAGACACAGTATACCGGGGAACAATTTTTTTCCCCATTTTCTTTTGCATGAGATTTTTCAACTGTTCTTATATGTTCTTATATGGTCCAATCTGAAAAATACAAATATTTAGGTTAGGTTAGGTTACAAAACTATAAAAAGAAATAAAAATTAAGTTTGCAAAACAATAATTACCATGTGGTTAGGGTAGATCAACGTATCAGTGTCCACTAATCCTCAGTGTAAATATGACATATCGGCAAAAGTCGGAAACTGCAAGATAACTATAGCATGTACACGAAAATCGATTTCAGATTTGAAATCAGCATTGAAAGAACATATAAGAACAGTTGAAAAATCTCATGCAACAGAAAATGGGGAAAAAATTCTTCCCCAGTGTTATGGAAGAAATCTGCTCTGTGTGTGTGTGTGTGTGTGTGCGCGCGCGCGCACGCACGCGCAGGGGGGCAAGATACACTTCCTTCTGGTCCTTTTCCACAGTTCAATGTGATGTTTATTTTCAGCACTTGAACACATGGAAGCCAACTTGTACTTTGCCAAGATCCCAGCTGGGGAGAGATGTGTTTGCACAGTACAGTCAAACCTCGGTTGTCGAATGTAACCCGTCCCATTCGGCTTCCGAAATGTTCGACAACCGAGGCACGGTTTCTGATTGGCTGCAGGAGATTCCTGCACTCCAGCGGAAGCAGCTTCGGACGTTTGGCTTCCGAAACACGTTTGAAAACCAGAACACTTCCGGGTTTGGGGCGTTTGGGAGCTGAAATGTTCCGAAACGGAGGCGTTTGGGAACCGAGGTTTGACTGTACTGAAAATGAAAGCGTCTATATAATGAAATATACATGACAGATTATAGTGTACATGACATTTTGTAATATACACGACATTTTGTAATGTCAAGGGGTGATTAGACATGGGCCACTTAACCTCTGAGACAAGCCCATTCTGATCTTTGTCTCCCACCTTTGTCTCTCACAGGCGATGGAATGATGCCAGCGAGACATAATCATCCATTTCTTTCTGGTGGAAGGGAAGCGGTTGCTGTGGCAACTGACCAGGTAAGGGGAAGGACCAATGGGGCTGCCAGGAGGTAGTCAGGGTGTGTCTGTATTTTGGCATTTAAAGGGGGGAAGTTATGGGGTCAAGGAAGTTGCCCAACAGGAAGGCTGTGGATGCAGGGGTCGCAGGAAGGCAGCATTGGTAAGTTTTATGAATTGGGGTGGTGTTATCTATAAAGGGGAAAATATTTGCTTTTCTTTCAGGACCCAGCATCGTTTGAGGATGTGGCTGTGTGTTTCACGGCAGAGGAGTGGGTTCTGCTGGATCCTGACCAAAGAGCTCTACACAAAGAAGTCATGGAGGAGAACTGTGGGATCGTGGCCTCTCTCAGTAAAAGTATATTTCCCTAGTGGATTATAATATTTATTTAGAAATTATATATGAATTTTAGCTGCTGCTTCTGTTTTGCAGAATCCCAACAATTTAGTACCTCCTTCTTTCCATAAAGTAAAGGGTAAAGGGACCCCTGACCATTAGTTCCAGTCGTGGCTGACTCTGGGGTTGTGGCTCTCATCTCGCTTTATTGGCCGAGGGAGCCGGCATACAGCTTCCGAGTCATGTGGCCAGCATGACTAAGCCACTTCTGGTGAACCAGAGCAGCACACGGAAACGCCGTTTACCTTCCCGCCAGAGTGGTACCTATTTATCTACTTGCACTTTGACGTGCTTTCAAACTGCTAGGTTGGCAGGAGCAGAGACTGAGCAACGGGAGCTCACCCCGTCGTCGGGATTCAAACCGCTGACCTTCTGATCGGCAAGCCCTAGGCTCTGTGGTTTAACCCACAGCGCCACCTGTGTCCCCCTTCTTTCAATAGAGCAGGATTTATCTATTTTTCTTTATCGAAACATTTATATCCCCCCCTTTCCATTGAACAGAAATCTACAAGTTGGCTAACAATGCTTGGACCTCAATATGAACAATTAAAACTAGAACACAATCAAAACAACAGTTTGTAAAAGTGAGAGAGATATATATGGGCATATCTGTACACATAGTCCATATTTGCAAAGAAGCTTCAGTAACAACATTAGATTATTTTAAACTGATGAATTTAATAATTTCCCAGGTGCCCATGAAAAATCCTGTTGTATATTCATGGAACTTGGCACGACAGTTCAAATTGGTGAATGATTTTCTATGTCTTGCCCTGATGCACAATAGATTTTCAAATTTTGACAATTCCTTCCTTAAAAATAGGGTTTTGATTTGTTAAATGTTAACCTTGTTTTTTCTTTTTAAAGAAACTGTATTAGCATGTCTTCTGCAAATTATGTCCCTCCCTGTTCTCTCAATTCCACCATGTCACATCCACTAAATTGACACTCTCCTTTAGAATCAAAAAATCTGGCTCTCCCATCTTGTCTTGGTGGTTTCTGTCATCAGAATATAACCACCTATATGTGTTCTGTCACAAAAGGATTTCAAGCTCTTTTTCTACCTCATTTTCCTATTTTCATTACAGCACGCGGAAAGGACCTTCATCATAGTTCTGATCTTGCTACACATCAAAGCATTCATATTGGGGAGAAACCTTATCAGTGCCTGGAGTGTGGAAAGAGTTTCCATCCGAACAGGACTTCACATCAGATAATTCACACAGGGGAGGAGCCATATCGGTGCTTAGAGTGTGAAAAGGCTTTTCATGAGAACAAAAGTTTCACTTATCAAACTCATCAGAAAATTCACACAGTGGAGAAAATCTATACGCCCTTGGAGTGTGTGAAGAGCTTTGGACAAAACAGAATTCTCACTAATCATCAGAGAATTCACAGAGAAGAGAAACCCTATCAGTGCTTGGAGTGTGGAAAGTTCTTCAGCAGCAGGACGAAGCTCACTGATCATCAGAGAACTCACACAGGGGAGAAGCCATATCAATGCTTAGTGTGTGGAATGAGCTTCACTCAGAAGAGGAATCTCACCTGTCACCAGACAATTCACACAGGGGAGAAACCATATCAGTGCCTGGAGTGCGGAAAGAGCTTCAGGCAGAATTTAACTCTTACTTACCACCAAAGAATTCACACCGGGGAGAAACCGTACGAATGCTTGGAGTGCAGAAAGAGCTTCATTCGTAAGTGCGATCTCACTTATCACCAAAGAACTCACTCCGGGGAGAAACCACATAAATGCCTGGAGTGTGGAAAGAGCTTCATGCAAAAGACGAGCCTCACTTCTCATCAAAAAATTCATACCGGAGACAAACCATATAAATGCTCAGAGTGCGGGAAGGGTTTCTGCCTGAACAAAGACCTCATTCGCCATCAGAGAGTTCACACAGGGGAGAAACCGTACAAATGCCTGGAATGTGGGAAGTGCTTCACACAGAAGACGATTCTTACTGCTCATCAGAGAGTTCATACCGGGGAGAAACCGTATCAGTGCTTGGAATGTGGAAAGGGCTTCACACAAAAGGCAAATCTCACCTATCATCAAGGAATTCACACAGGGGAGAAACCGTATCAGTGCTTGGTGTGTGGAAAGTGCTTCTGTCTGAGCAGGGACCTCACTTCTCATCAGAGAATTCACACGCAGGAGAAACCATACCAGTGCAATGTGGGAACGGCTTCGATACAAGGGCATACCTCCATTGTCATGAAAGAATTCACTCAGGGGCAAAAACATATAAGTACCTGGAGTGTGGAAAGAGCTTCAGATAGACTATAACTCTTACTTATCATCAGATAATTCACTCAGTGGAAAAGCGTGTGAATTCTGTGATTGTGGAAAGCATTACCGTATGAATTCATGATTTCAAGGCTCTCTGCCCCACCCCTGACCATATAGGGTTTTTTAAAATCCCCAATTAAACATTAACCCTGACCCCAAATTGATTTGGGGCCAGATCCTGTTTGGGTGTCCCCCTGGTTAGGGTGAGGGGTGCAGCCCTAGGAGCAAACAAGTTACATTATCCATGTATGAATTCAGTATTTTTGTGTTTGTTAGAATTCCTGAGCGACACCAGTTCCTTTCTGCTAGTGTGTGCATGTGTGTAGATACTGACACACAAACAAGCAAGCAAACAAACATATATCATGTGATGGATGCCCAGGGTGGTCCTAACAGGAAGAGTCAAACTTTGTTTCACTCCCGCAACTGATGGGTGGAGGAACGGGGATAGGGAGAGATTTGGGATATCACTGAACAAGCGTAACTCTGGCGTTAGGAGGAGGTGGGTGCATTTTCTCAGCTAAATGGATTTTGGGTTGCAAACCTCTTTAAGAAATGCTTCGTTTCTCTTTCTGAAAGCATCTAAAAGAAGAAGAAGTGCATGTTTACAGTACTGGACACAGCTGTGTAAAACAAGGAAAGGATGCTCTGCGTGGTATGTTGGTGCTAGAAAAACAGGATAGAGCTTTTTGTATACATAAGTGAAATAAATGTCTTAAACTGTGTTTTTGTTGCCTGTACTCGCACTTCAGCACGGAGGGGAGGGGCTGGAGACGCCTGCAGTGACTGTCAGCATCGCCCTAGAGAGCCAGTGCACCAACTGGACTCATGCACCTCAACCCCGACTGGGCTAGGCGAGCTGGGTAGCACCGCCAGAGACCTCCTTTCTCACAGGAACAGGTCACAGTGCTGTGGACTCACAGCTTAGAGCTGAGAGCACCGGATTCACTGTCTCAATAATACAGTCGTTGCGCAGCAGAGTTTTGCAGAGTCTTGCAGAGTATAAACCACTCGGAGAGCAGCTCTGTAGAATATCTTCCTTTTATTCTGTAACTACAACTATGATACAAAACTATATACAGAGCTGAATATTCTAAGCATAAATCAATGCTACACTGAGAGTCTGCAGCTGCTCTTAGCAGCAATCTTATCTCTAGGATCTCTAACACTCTCACTCTCTCCGATACACTGACTGACTGACTCTCTCTCTCACACACACACAGATATGTTGCTGGGCAGAATAAGTAGATAGGCAGGACACGCCTCCTTCTCTCTGGAGAGTCAGCAGAGACCATCAGGAGATGATCAGGAGATTCTTGTGTATGGGAGGGGTGAAATCTCCTCATCCTCCTCCATTTCATCCGACCATTTCAAGAATCTTTAACATAACTGCAATTTACACATACACTCCAAAAGTTGTTCTCTGCTTACAACCTTGGTTAACATATTTGCAGGTATCTCTTTTCCCGGCATATAACACTTTTACAATACAAATGAATAAGCAGCTTCTGGAAAAATCTTCACACACATTTCTTCCTCTCAGATACAAATTGACATTTCTAATTAGGCAGATTTGAACAAACCATTTTCAGAACTCAAATACACGCTTTCCTTTAAATATCAGGTAAGGAAATAAATAAAGCGTTTTGTGCTACTACTCTCAGCACACTTCATGCTAGGTTTGAAAACCCCACCAGAGTTGCTCGTGACCGCAGTCTTTGCAAACTCTTCAGAAAACCTTTTCGGTGGTACACCCTTGGTTGTTCTCTCGGACCTGCGCAGAACTCTTTGATCCTCTTGTTCTGGTGCTTCCTCCTCTTTGGGAGAATGGGGAGCTAAAGTATATGAAGCTGCTAAGTCTGAGTCAGCGTCAGACTCACCTGAGGCTTTTGGGCTCTGATAATCTGTGCCATCATCTGGAACTACATTGGCATCAGGATTATCATCACCAATAACACTTGCCTCCCTCTTAACTTTCTTTGCCCCTTTTGCACCATCATCACAAATGGGATGGCACTGAAAAACGCCAACTCTGTCCCATTGTGGATTGTCATCAATACTCCTGGTCAGCCTTATGGTTTTCGTGTCTGTGATCAGAACACGATAAGACCCTTTCTCATATCCTAGGAAAACACCATGTTCTCCACGCTTGCTCAGTTTGTCACCCTGTGAGGTGTGCACCCAAACCTCCGAACCAAAAATTTTAAAATGCTTTACACATGGCTTTCTTCCGTGAAGCATCTCATATGGGGTGCAATTTACACTAGACTGGTATCTCCTGTTATACACATGACAGAAAAACGAAAGAGCTTCAGCCCAAAAAGGATTGGGCAGCCCTGAATCATGTAACAGCGTTCTGATTCCTTGCTGCAGAGTCTGGTTTACTCTCTCACATAAACCATTCTGCCAGGGTGATCTGGGCGTGGCTGTCCTATGCTCAATGCCCTGTTCAGAAAGAAAACTCTCAAACTCTTCTGAACAAAACTCTCCACCCTTGTCTGTGAAAAGAAAACGTACATTCTCATTATGTACATTTCTGAGCCATTTACAAAACTGGCGAAACTTGGTAAAGGCTTCAGCCTTTTTCTGCAGCATATAGACCCAAACATATTTCGAATAGGAGTCTATCAGAACCATGAAAAACCTTGAATTGCCTCTAGAGAGCGCTAGAGGCCCCACTAAGTCTGCATGAATGACTTCATATGGTTTCTTGGCCTCTCTCCCAGACTCTGTACCTTTGGGAGCTTGCCGTGCCTTACTCTCAGCACAAGAAACACATTTCATGTGGTAGGGACATTCTTTCAACTTCATACCCTGAACCATATCAGGCATTTTTGCCACAGCCTGGAAATTCAAATGACCATAAACGCGATGGTAATAATGAATACATTGGTCATGCAACTTCTCATTCTTATCTACAGTTAAATTGCAACACTTTTTCTCAGTAGCTTCTGCAGTGCCTGTACCTGAAACAAAAGGCAATTGGTACAATCCATTTACACATTTTGCATACAGAATGAGCTTGCCATCTCTAAGAATTTCACAGCGAGATTTAGCAAACACCACCTTAAACCCTTGACGATCAAGCTGGGAAACACTCAACAAATTGTCCTGAATATCAGGCGCATACAGGACATTCTTAATAGTTGCATTCAGGCTCTTTAAGAACACAGTTCCCTGAGCCATACTCGTGAGAACTGTCCCATCTGCTTGATGAATTTCTTTCTCTTGCTTCTCAAGCTGAACAAAGAGATTCTTATCTTTGGCCACGTGGTTTGAACAGCCAGAGTCGACCACGAAGAAACTCCGCCCACGTTGACTGGAACAGCGAGAGATCAAGGCCTTTGAAGTAGCAGGTGCTTGGGGATTTCTTCCTCCTCCCCCTCTGCCTCTGAAGTTTCCCTTCTTCTTTGAAGACTTCTTACACTGGAAACTCAAATGGCCTTGTGCTCCACACGAAAAGCACCGCTTCAATTTCAAAGCTTTAACAGCAGCAGTTTCACTTTCACTTTCCCCTGCTGAAGACTCAGGCACATTTTCAAGCATATTTTTAACAGCACAGTCCCGGCTTTCTTTAACAGCCTGTTTGCGATCCCACTCATTCAAGAGCACGCTAGACACATAATCTTCTGTTAGCCGGTCAGAAGGCATTGTGGAAATCTGGGCAGCCACTCCATCATAAGACTCATCTAGGCTATTGATCATCAGCATTGCAAACACAGCCTCTGAAATAGCCAGGTCTCGCTGAACAAGGTCCTGTCTGAGACGCTTTAATTGAGATAGATGGCTAGGCAAATCACCACCTTTCTCCAACTGCAGCCTGCACAGCTTCTTAAAGAAAATCACACTGGAACCAGCATTTTGTCTAAGATGCATATCTCTCAACTTATGCCAAACAGCTTGTGCAGTCTCTTGACCCTCTAAGTTCACCAGCAAGTGGTCTGAAACACTCAAAATAATTGTCCCTCGGGCTTTCATATCTGCAGCATGCCACTCAGCCCAATCATCATCATCCTTATCTGGAGGGTCATCTTCTATCGTGTGAAATAGCTTTTCCCTCTGTAAAAGCGCTTTCATCTTTACTTGCCAAACTGCATAGGTTTCAGGCGTGAGGAGAGGAAAGGACAGAGCCATCTGGCCAGAATGTGCACAGGCCATGTCTGCTATTACTTAGAGCAAGACACTTCCCTCATGCAACACAGATAAAGCCTTGACTCCCTCAGCCACTCTCTCTCCCACTCAGAGCGCAATTAACAGACAAACAGGGATGCTATCTTCTTCCTTTGGCAGTCAGCAACATACCTCCATAAATCAAGCAGCGGCAAGAGCAACAGCGGCAGCTTGAACACTCTGCTCCAAAACAGCTCTGCTTCTGGGCACCGCAAATCAGTCCAGCATGCAGCGTCCGTTCCCCCGTCCGGCAATCAGCAACAGAAACCTCTGGCGACTGGGACGCCTGGGATGACTGGAACAACGCCAGGTCAGACGACTGGAACAACGACTGGGCCCATAACCGATGTCAGCATCGCCCTAGAGAGCCAGTGCACCAACTGGACTCATGCACCTCAACCCCGACTGGGCTAGGCGAGCTGGGTAGCACCGCCAGAGACCTCCTTTCTCACAGGAACAGGTCACAGTGCTGTGGACTCACAGCTTAGAGCTGAGAGCACCGGATTCACTGTCTCAATAATACAGTCGTTGCGCAGCAGAGTTTTGCAGAGTCTTGCAGAGTATAAACCACTCGGAGAGCAGCTCTGTAGAATATCTTCCTTTTATTCTGTAACTACAACTATGATACAAAACTATATACAGAGCTGAATATTCTAAGCATAAATCAATGCTACACTGAGAGTCTGCAGCTGCTCTAACAGCAATCTTATCTCTAGGATCTCCAACACTCTCACTCTCTCCGATACACTGACTGACTGACTCTCTCTCACACACACAGATATGTTGCTGGGCAGAATAAGTAGATAGGCAGGACACGCCTCCTCTTCTCTGTGGAGAGTCAGCAGAGACCATCAGGAGATCATCAGGAGATTCTTGGGTATGGGAGGGGTGAAATCTCCTCAGTGACACCTGTCAAATCTGAACGCAGGGAGGTCAAAAGGTCTTTCCCTTTTTCATCTCTTTCTGCTCCCATCTCTCTTGGGGCTATGTTCCGTGGACCTTTCCCTACAGGGTCAAAATTGTAAGTTGGAAGCTCCCCAGGAGAGGGACCCTTTTGTTTTCATGTTTCCGTTGCTCTTTCAGGGTGGGAAACTGTGTGGGCTGGTGGGCCAGATAGTTATCTGTCTCCAGCCCTGTTGGCCAACTTCCATAGGAGGGCAAGGCAATTCACTTGTCGAATCGCCTGATATCGATCGTGGTTTCTCTCAAGCACCGGACAGCCGGCTGCTTGACATCTTTCGGCCACCCTGTGCTCCACAAAGCACTGAGCGCAAGTCTGGGTCCAGGCTTTTTTGAGGGTCAGGGGCAGTGAGAAAACAAAAGTGACCCTTATTTTCTTGCTGCCCCCCCACTTACATCCAGACTTTCTTCCCTTCTGTTGCTGTGTGTTCTTCAAATACAGGGAGGTGACAGGGAAGTGGGACGATGCCCTTCAAGGCTGCTGCTTCTTCCTTTGAACAAGGTCAGCACCCCCACAGAAAGAGGGAAGGCTTGAAGGTGGGGATGCCCTGCTAAATGAAGTTTGGGTACCACTTTGTGTCAGTCTGCGGAGGAGAGCGTGGCTGGGGAAACCCAGCCAGATGGGCGGGGTATAAATAATAAATTCTTCTTATTATAAATTCTTATTATCATAAGCCCTCAGATGTTCTGCAATGGGAGCGCGGAGGGTTCCTCCATCTTTTACACACCTTGCTTTTGTTAACTGAGAAATCTGAGGGCTCCCTTGGACAAAAAAACAAGGACACCAGCCAGGAATACCAGAGCAAAACAGCAGCCAGTAGGCTTGGTCTTTATGGAAGGCTGTCGCAACAGGACTCCCACCTGCCACAAGGTGGAACAAGATGGAAGCCCTGAAAAAAAGAGCCCCCAAACTTTTATTAGCTGCTAATCCCCATGTTAGGTAAAGGTAAAGGGACCCCTGACCATTAGGTCCAGTCGTGGCCGACTCGGGTTGCAGCGCTCATTTCGCTTTATTGGCCAAGGGAGCCGGCATACAGCTTCCGGGTCATGTAGCCAGCAGGACTAAGCCGCTTCTGGCGAACCAGAGCAGGACATGGAAACGCCATTTACCTTCCTGCCGGAACGGTACCTATTTATCTACTTGCTTCGAACCACCGACCTTCTGATCAGCAAGTCCTAGGCTCTGTGGTTTAACCCACAGCGCCACCCGCCCTATAATCCCCATGTTACACCCACCCCCAAACTACATCACTCATACATCATGGTTACATCATGAAAGGGGATGTCTGGTGGCAGTAATCTGAGCATCCTGGACCCTGCCCCATGGTTCTCCTTGCCCTCCACCAAACACCCATCAAGTGTAACAAGAGATATTTACATTTCCCTGTTTCCCAGCCAAGTTAATCACACCCTTTTGTCTTCATGTGGGCTTGTTATGTCTGGAATGGCTACCTGTCTGGCACTCAGGTATCAGGATGTCAGGATTACCACTCAGGCAGAGGCCCTGCTGAGTAGCTGAGCTCACATGTCTATATGAACTTCTGAAGTTTTCCCAGTGAGCCAGTACATAGATACATCTATCAGTGAATTCTTACATTTGGCATCGTGCAGCAAAGGCCCTTTGAATAGATAGGAAGAAACTGTGATGAAGTGTTTTGTAGAGACAAATCACAAAAGTCACAAAGGCGATTGTGCTGATTTTGGTAGTGGGCTGCATGTGCATGATATCTGTTGGAGGGGCAATCCCCCCCCCAACTATACATAAATTCCTGCAACACTTTACACAAAGCAAAAACCCCGGTCTTTCCCCACCTCTAACTCTTTGCTCCCTGCGTCTCCTCGCTGCCAAACCCATTTCACTATGAGCAGAGCAGATAGGCTCCCATATGCAGCTGATCGTAGAGGGTGGGGGAAGAGGCGAGTAGCCCACACTTCCGGTCATGCGGTGTGGGGCAGGAGCATCACGCGCAAGGCTCGGCCCCCAAACCTCTTTGGCACCCCCCCTCTTTATTTTTATTTTTTTGCACGGATGATCCAGAGGCACTGGATGAAACCTGCAGAAACGTGCACCTGGGAGGCTCAGGCACTGTTTTGGGAAGGGCGGGGGGGGGGGGTGGGACAGCTCAGTCGCTAGAGCAGGAGAGTCTTGGGTTCGAGTCCCGCGCTGGGCAAAAGATTCTTGCATTGGGCAGGGTTGGGCTGGATGACCCCGGGGGATCCCTTCCAACTCTACGATTCTTCCTGCGCCTAACCTTCTAAGGGTTAAAGTGAACGGAGCAGGATGCCTAGACGGGAAGGCAGTGGGAGGAGGAGGATGGGGGTGTTTGTGGAGGGGGCCTCCTCCCCTCTGCTTTCCTGCCCGGTTCATCTGTCTCTTGCAAGCGCTGCGTGGGTGGTCCCTTCTGGGATCTGGTGAGCGGGGGCGGGGCGGGGCGGGGGGGCATGCACATTGTTTGTGCATTTGGGTGAAGGGGAGCCCCAGGGCTGTGGGGGAGGGTGCATGGTCGGGGGAGGGGTCAGGCAGGAAAATGACAGCTGGGGTGGGGTGGGGGCTGGAAACCCCCCTGGGGGGATACCCAGGTTCCTACTCTAGCCCAATGGTTGCCATTAATTTGATTTTGAATTGATTTTAGAATGAATTGATTTTAGAATGTATTTCAATTAACTGATTGTGATTTTATGTAAACTGTGTTATTTTTACAGTCCTTAGCCGCTCTGAGCCCGGCTTTGGCTGGGGTGGCAGTATATAAATAATAAATAAATATTATTATTATTACGCCACCCAGTGAATGCAATGCAAAGAAAGGGGAGGTGGATTGTTAACCTATTGGGAGTTCGTGGGGCCCCAGAGCAGCAGGAGAGACCCCCATCCCATTTATCATTTCACCCCTTCCTTCCTTCCTTTCCTCCTTTCTACAGATTTATTTGATTTTCCATGTTAAAATTTACACTCACACCACAACATATTCTATAAAAAAATAAGATTCCCAAGAATCTTCTGAACTTCCCTCCTCTCTCTCTCTCTCTCTCTCTCTTTCCTTCTTTCGTGTGCGGGTGGAGGGAATTTGGAGCAGATAGGCAGCGTCCCCTGATACGGCGTTAAACATGGTCCCAGCGACACGCGGCTCGCTTGTGCGCACTTTCAGATGTGCAACCCCTGACGCGTGGAAGGCGGGGTGGGGGTGGGAAGAGACCTTTTGCCGCTGAACGCAAAGAGCGACTGGAAGCTGGAACCCCCCATTGATTAAAGACAAGGGGCACCAACTGAAATAATAATAATAATAATAATAATATAGTATTTATACCCCGCCTACCTAGCTGGGTTTCCCCAACCACTCTGGGCGGCTTCCAACACAATATTAAAATTTTGTTGTTGTTGTTTAGTCGTTTAGTCGTGTCCGACTCTTCGTGACTCCATGGACCAGAGCACACCACGCACTCCTGTCTTCCACTGCCTCCCGCTGTTTGGTCAAACTCATGCTGGTAGCTCCGAGAACACTGTCCCACCATCTCCTCCTCTGTCGTCCCCTTCTCCTTGTGCCCTCCATCTTTCCCAACATCAGGGTCTTTTCCAGGGAGTCTTCTCTTCTCATGAGGTGACCAAAGTCTTGGAGCCTCAGCTTCACGATCTGTCCTTCCAGTGAACACTCAGGGCTGATTTCCTTAAGAATGGAGAGGTTTGATCTTCTTGCAGTCCATGGGACTCTCAAGAGTCTCCTCCAGCACCATAATTCAAAAGCATCAATTCTTCGGCGATCAGCCTTCTTTTTGGTCCAGCTCTCACTTCCATACATCACTACTGGGAAAACCATAGCTTTTACTATACGGACCTTTGTTGGCAAGGTGATGTCTCTACTTTTTAATATGCTGTCTAGGTTTGTCATTGCTTTCCTCCCAAGAAGCAGGCGTCTTTTAATTTCGTGGCTGCTGTCACCATCTGCCGTTATCATGGAGCCCAAGAAAGTAAAATCTCTCACTGCCTCCATTTCTTCTCCTTCTATTTGCCAGGAGGTGATGGGCCCAGTGGCCATGATCTTTGTTTTTTTGATGTTGAGCTTCAGACCGTATTTTGCGCTCTCCTCTTTCACCCTCATTAAAAAGGTTCTTTAATTCCTCCTCACTTTCTGCCATCAAGGTTGTGTCATCTGCGTATCTGAGGTTGTTGATATTTCTTCCGGCGATCTTAATTCCGGCTTGGGATTCATCCAGCCCAGCCTTTCACATGATGAATTCTGCATATAAGTTAAATAAGCAGGGGGACAATATACAGCCTTGTCGTACTCCTTTTCCAATTTTGAACCAATCAGGTGTTCCATATCCAGTTCTACCTGTAGCTTCTTGTCCCATGTAGAGATTTCTCAGGAGACAGATGAGGTGATCAGGCACTCCCATTTCTTTAAGAACTTGCCATAGTTTGCTGTGGTCGACACAGTCAAAGGCTTTTGCATAGTCAATGAAGCAGAAGTAGATGTCTTTCTGGAACTCTCTAGCTTTCTCAGCGCATGTTTGCAATTTGGTCTCTGGTTCCTCTGCCTCTTCTAAATCCAGCTTGCACTTCTGGGAGTTCTCGGTCCACATACTGCTTAAGCCTTCCTTGTAGAATTTTAAGCATAACCTTGCTAGCGTGTGAAATGTGCAATTGTGCGGTAGTTGGAGCATTCTTTAGCATATTAAAATACAGTAGTCTATTAAACATTTAAAGCTTCCCTAAACAGGGCTACCTTCAGATGACTTCTAGAAGTCTGATAGTTGTTTTTCTCTTTGACATATGGTGGAGGGCGTTCCATAGGGCGGGTGCCACTACCGAGAAGGCCCTCTGCCTGGTTCCCTGTAACTTTGCTTCTCTCAGGGAGGGAACCGCCAGAAGGCCCTCGGCTCTAGACCTCAGTGTCCAGGCAGAACGATGGGGGTGGAGACACTCCTTCAGGTATACTGGGCTGAGGCCGTTTAGGGCTTTAAAGGTCAGCACCAACACTTTGAACTGAACACACTTGTGTTGCTATGGCTATAGTTTATAGACCATGAGATAGCTCAGTCGGCAGAGCATCAAATTTTAGAATCCTAGAGTTGGAAGGGAACCCGGGGGTCATCTAGTCCAACCCCCCCCCACAATGCAGGAAGAGGCAGCTGTCTCTTGAGATTCTTAATCTCAGGGTCGTGGGTTCGAGCCCCACATTTGGCAAAAAGATTCCTGCATTGTAGGGCGTTGGATTAGAGGACCCTACAGTTCTGTGGTTACAGAGTGAGGGTTAAAGGCCTTGGCTATGGACTTGGTGGAAGGCTGAGGGGAGGGGGAAGAGTTGTCAAGGTTGCTGCATCCTCTCAAAAAGATGGGAGGCTTCCAATAAAATCAATCAATCAATCAATCAATCAATCAATCCATGGCCTTCATGTGGAGGAATCTCCCTCCATTATTTGTTGTGGGACTTGACATACAATTCACCTGCTTCTCCTTCCTTGGGAAGAGCTGTTTGAAAGCCAAACTCACGCTGGTTTCCTGCGGGAAAATCTTCCAGCCCTGACAATGCAATAATTCTGGTCTTGTAGTAAGGTTAAAGCTTATTGGGAAATGATATGTAATGAATTGAAAAGGATGTTCAAAATAACTTTTTTTTTTAAAAAACCCCCAGCAGCTTTTCTTTTGGGAATTATAGGGACAGAACTACATAAATTGTATAGAAATTTATTTATGTACACGACTACAGCAGCAAAAATGTTACTTGCCCCAAAATGGAAAGAAGCAGAAGTTCTAGAAAAGGAAGAGTGGATATAAAAACTTATGGAGTATGCAGAAATGGTGAAACTTACCAGAAGAATAAGAAATCAAGATAACAAACTTCTTATAAAAGATTGGAAATGGTTCATTGAATATTTACAGATCAATTGTAAACAGATAAAAACATTAGCAGGATTAATGTAACAACCTGCAGTTTTATAAGAGTATATATTTACAGAAGATAAATAAATGCACAAGTAAAATGAACTTGAAGATGCAGAAGACATTAAAAAAAATAAGGGACCGCAGAAAGAGGGGAAGGAAGTCACAACCTGGAAATGTTAAATAGATTGTAAAACTAATAAAATGTATATATTTGAAAAAATATAAATAAACAAATAAGACAATGCAATAATTCTCTAAAAAGACAATGTGCTGGCTTTGCAGGAATTGGTGTAACACCTCTGGTCAGCACAGTTTTTGAAGAAGAAGGAAGATTCGGAATCTTCTTTGGAGCCCAGATCAGTGATGGACAAGCAAGACTTAGCTGGGCCTACAAGAAGAAGAGTGTCTGATGACTTCAACATTGGGAACAGTGGAGAATTTTTGGAAAGAACCACACAGGAGATCCTGGGCGAGGAGGATGCCCTCAGCTCAGATGTTCAGCGCCAGAAGTTCAGGCATTTCTGCTACCAGGAGGCTGAGGGACCCCGAGAGGTTTGCAACCGGCTCCACCGCCTTTGCCGTGAGTGGCTGAAGCCAGAGCGACACACGAAAAATCAGATCCTGGACCTGGTGATCCTGGAGCAGCTCCTGGCTGTCCTCCCCCCGGAGATGGAGAACTGGGTCAGGGAATGTGGAGCGGAGACCAGCTATCAGGCAGTGGCCCTGGCTGAAGGTTTCCTTCTGAGCCGGGCAGAGGACCAGAAGCAGGAAGAGCAGCAGGTGAGAGCTTTATATCCTAATTTTTAGGGGGCAGGAGTGTGAGGGAGGGTACCTCATAATTGTTTTTGCCGGAAAAGAAATCACATATAGATTGCGAGTTTCCTTGGGCGTGGAGACTCCAGAATGTTTCTGTGTCATTTGGTGGAATTTTATTTTCTAGGCTTTGGATTTTGATGCTCAGTATTTGCTATCCAGGCAGCTCAGGAAATATTGGTGTCTTGATAAATATTGGTGTACCACCACTATTTAGTGATTGAGTGCATGATATATACAAAAGGTTGTTGAGTTTGTTTTTTTTCCTTTGGTGAGAGTTGTTTTGGGGCTTTTCTTGGATTTTTAAAGCATTTTTTAATACAGTGGAACCTTGGTCTTTGAACTTCTCCGTAGTCAAATGTTTCAGTTCCCGAACCTCAAAAACCTAGAAGTAATTGCTCCGGTTTTCAAATGTTTTTCGGAAGCGGCTTCCGTTTTGAGTTTCGTTAATGTATTGAGGCTTCCGCTTTTCGGTTTTCGAACGTTTCAGAAGTTGAACAGTCTTCTGGAACAGATTACGTTCGGAAACCAAGATTCCACTGTATAAAAAATCGCCGTGCTTGCCATACCCGTCCGGGTTTCCCTGGACATTTTGCCAGTTTAGCAAAAATCCGCCCGGACGTCATTTTGCAGCCCAATTCCAGGATATATCCGGGAAAACCAGGATGTATGGCAGGCCTGTAGTACCCTGCTATTTGGGTTGTTAATAATGTCAATAAGAAGAATAATAATTCATGTACGGAAACCCCGCTTCCCGTCATTTGCCAACCTTTTCCGAAAGCATCCCAAGCCTTTTCCTCTGATATTCCTTTTCTAATCCTGCTCCCCATCCCCTGTTTCTGGCAAAGGGCCTGTTTGCAGAAGGGGCCGCTGGTTTCCCTGAGGCAGAGAAGATGCCTTTGGACGCCAGAGGGAGTCCCCTGAGATGGATGGTCGTGCAGGAGGGGGAACAAGGTGCCGCCGTACCGGGTAAGGATTAACAAGGCAGGCTTGAACTTGGCCTGACCCGTTGCTATGCAATAAGAGGAGGAGTTTGGATTTGATATCCCACTTTATCACAACCCGAAGGAGTCGCAAAGCAGCTCACATTCTCCTTTCCCTTCCTCCCCCACAACAAACACTCTGTGAGGTGAGTGAGGCTGAGAGACTTCAGAGAAGTGTGACTGGCCCAAGGTCACCCAGCAGCTGCATGTGGAGGAGCGGAGACGAGACTACCGCTCTTAACCACTACACCACACAGTGGATGCAATAAAGACAGGGCAGCCCAACCTCTCAGACCATGTGGGCTGCAAGAATACTTTGACATGACACAGGGAGTGAAGACAAAATTTGATGCCGCCTCTCCAGGTGGCCCTGTGGGTTAAACCACAGAGCCTAGGGCTTGCCGATCAGAAGGTCGGCGGTTCGAATCCCCGTGACGGGGTGAGCTCCCATTGCTCGGTCCCTGCTCCTGGCAACCTAGCAGTTCGAAAGCATGTCAAAGTGCAAGTAGATAAATAGGTACTGCTCCGGCGGGAAGGTAAACGGCGTTTCCGTGCGCTGCTCTGGTTCGCCAGAAGCGGCTTAGTCCTGCTGGCCACATGACCCGGAAGCTGTCTGCAAACGCCGGCTCCCTCGGCCAGTAAAGCGAGATGAGCGCTGCAACACCAGAATCGTCCACGACTGGACCTAATGGTCAGGGGTCCCTTTACCTTTTACCTCCAGCCCTAGGACCTCCCTCCCAAAGCTCAGCAACTCACTTACCCAGTTTTGGGAAGACAGTGGAGAGCTGGCGAATGTCAAATGCTGCTGAGGGCCACCAAAAAAGGCCTCAAGGGCCACATGAGGCCTTCGGGCCATGCATTGGACCACCCTGCTTTAAAGGGTTTCGGGGCAGGGGGAGGCACTTTCCTCCAGTACTCTTCCACAGTGCTACATAGTCCTGCTCTATTCTGCCTTGGTCAGACCACACCAGGAATTCTGTGTCCAGTTCTGGGCACCACAATTTAAAAAGGATGTTGACAAGCTGGAATATGTGCAGAGGAAGGTGACCAAGATAATAATAATAAAATAATAATAATAATAATTAATTATACCCCGCCCATATGGCTGGGTTTCCCCAGCCACTCTGGGTGGCTTCCAACAGAACACTAAAATACAATAACCTATTAAACATTAAAACATTAAAAGCTTCCCTTCACGGGGGTGGGTGGGAGACCTTTTGCCGCTGAACCCAAAGAGCGACTGGAAGCTGGAACCCCCGTGGATCGAAGACAAGAGGCGCCCACTGAAAAAATAATAATAATAACAATGATAATAATTTATTATTTATACCCCACCCACCTGGCTGGGTTTCCACAGCCACTCTGGGCGGCCTCCAACAGAATATTAAAAGACAGTGGTCTGTTAAACATTAAAAGCTTCCCTAAACAGGGCTGCCTTCAGATGTCTTCTAAAAGTCTGGTAGTTGTTTTTCTCTTTGACATCTGGTGGGACGGCGTTCCACAGGGCGGGCGCCGCTCCTGAGAAGGCCCTCTGCCTGCTTCCCTGTAACTTGGCTTCTCGCAGCAAGGGAACCCCAGAAGGCCCTCGGCGCTGGACCTCAGCATCCGGGCAGAACGATGGAGGTGGAGACGCTCCTTCAGGTATACTGGACCAAGATGATCAAGGGTCTGGAAACCAAGTCTTAGGAGGAATGGTTGAAGGAGCTGGGTATGTCTAGCCTGGAAAAGAGGAGACCGAGAACAGATATGATAGCCATCTTCCAATATCTGAAGGGTTGTCACGTGGAGGAGGGAGCATGTCTCCTGCTCTGGAGGGTAGGACTCGAACCCATGGCTTCAAGTTACTGACAAAACTTCCTGACAGTGAGTTGGCAGTGGAATGGACTCCCACGAGGGTGGTGGACTCTCCTTCCTTAGAGGTTTTTAAGTGGAGGCCATCTGTCATGGATGCTTTAGCTAAGTTTATTCCTGCATTGCAGGGGGTTGGACTAGATGACCCTTGGGTCCCTTCCAACTGGACCCACGTACCTACGGGACCGCCTCTCCTGGTATTCCCCGTGGAGGACCTTAAGGTCCACAAATGACAACACCTTGGAGGTCCCAAGTTGCAAGGTGGTTAGATTGGTCGCAACTAGGGCCAGGGCCTTTTCAGTACTGGCCCCAACTTGGTGCAATGCTCTGTCACAAGAGACTAGGGCCCTGCGGGACTTGACATCTTTCTGCAGGGCCTGCAAGACAGAGTTGTTCCGCCTGGCCTTTGGTTTGGACTCAGTCATCATCATCATCATCATCATCATTTTTATTCGACCGTCAGTCAGAAAAAAGTACATTTTATCAATACACAGTTAAAACATCCAGGAAGATTTTAAAACTTAGCCAACACTAAAATGGGCTAAACAGATAGCCCCATATCAATACAGTCAATTATAGTCTTGCGACGCTTAAAAGCTAAAAAGAGAAATTTGGCCACCAAGGAAGGTATAGCTCTAGTGGCGTTATTCAGCAAGTGTAAAACCTGGTTTTCTCCGGGTAGGAAGCTGAATTGACATAGGAGAGGGTCTATAAAATTTTGTCTAAGCTCTGCATAAGAAGGGCAAGTCAAAAGAATATGTTCAGTGGACTCAACCACACCCATGGCACAATGACAGGTTCTCTGGGCGTATGGTACCCCCCTGTACCTTCCCCACAATATCACAGAGTCAAGGACATTTAATCTGGCCGCTGTAAGAAGTCTACGGTATTCCACATAGTGGATTTCTGCAAGGTAGGGGGCTGGTATGGTCCGATAAATCTGGTCCCCTAGGAACATCCCTGGTTTTACCTGGGCTATGTCCTCTTGTCTGGCAATGTCACTCAGTCTCCGGGAATTCACAGCTCTAGCTTGATTGTACGTCATAGACTCAAAGTAGAGGTGAGACAATCCGCAGGATTGAACCTCATTAGTGACCTCCCTTTCCCACGATGATTGGAAATCGTCCCTCAATATCAAGGGGGCAATACCCACTGGTTTAAAACAAAGCTTGAGCCATAGCCAGAGCTTCGTCTTCAAGGCCACATACCGTAGGGCTTGCCAGCCGACCTCTAATCTCATAACCGCACCTGCTACCGAGGGGGGAATCCTAAGGATGGCTCTAAGGAATCTCGTTTGGATAGAATCCAGTTTCAAAAAATCCCTACGGGAGCCTAAAGAAATGGCCACCAAAAGAAGGGGGAGGACTTTCATTTGAAAGAGTCTCAAAGCTATCTTCACTGATTGAGCCTGATTCTTAGCATATAGAGATCTAATCTGGATGGCTGCTTTAGATGCGTTAGTTGTTATATACTCTCTATGGGCCAGAAAAGACCTATTTGACCGTATTACTTGTCCCAGATATTTAAAGCAGTTAACCTGCTCTAGGGGGGTCCCGTTCATCGACCATCGATGGAGTCTCGGTCGGGCAGAGAAGACCATGATCTTGGTTTGGACTCAGTCTGATCCTTATGTTTCCCTCCCCTTCTGGTTTTGATCTATGGGCTACTATTAAAATGAGGCTGCATTTTAAATTGTATTTTTAACTTGTATTTTAAATTGGCCTCTCTCCCCCATTATGTTTTTATTGAAATTTTGCTGTTATTAGCTGCCCTGAGCCTGGCTCTGGCAGGGGAGGGTATAAATAAAATATTATTATTATTATTATTATTATTATTATTCCACATGGAGGAAAATGCTTGATTTGTCAGTAATGGCTTACAAGGAGTGGAGATGAATAAAAAAAAGTGGGGTCCAAAACATTCAGAGTGTATAAAATGAGTGAGACAATCTGTAAACTTACCTCAGTTCTGTATTTTCGACATGTGGCTCTTGGCCTCTGAGGCAAACGCCTGCTGATGTCTCTTTCTCCCTCCTTGTCTCTCCCAGGTGATGGAATGATGCTGGAAGGACCATCTCAGCTGCATCTTCCTTCTGGCAGAGGGGAAGCAGTTGCCATGGCAACAGATCAGGTAGGGGAAAAGAAGGGCTGGGGGGGGCAGGCCCTCTGCCCGCTGCCACCTCCCTGGGCCTGACAGAATCTCTCTCCTTCCCTTTTATTCTTCATTTGACGAAGGCTGTGGGTGCCCATCAGTAAGGTTTAAATCCTTATTTCATTTTTAGAAATAAAGTGATACGGGGGGGGGGGAGGGGAGAAAGTTAAGGGGCGAAAAGAACCACGATGTGTTTAAGAAAGAGAAACAAAATGAGTTAAAAAAAACAAAGCCAAATGTCATATACTCCCATACATTCTTATATAAATTGATGCTGTGTTATTATCCTCGCTTTTCTTGGTTTTTTAAAATATTTTTTTTTTAGTTTTACATAAAGTTGTACACAATAAACATAGCCAATCCGGGGGAAAAATAAAAAGAGGTTCTTTCAAACCTTCAGACCTCCTTCCCTCCCTCCAGGGGTTCCATTTCTTAAAAATAAAAATAAAAGAATTCCTGCATCATTTATCGTTATCTATCTGTGATATAATCATAGTAACCAAAGTTCATGTTACTTTACAAGTGTCATTGCATTCCTGCCAAAGATTTCAACTGCCTACAGTGGTCTTTCGAATATATTAAAAAGGTTATTCCAGTCTTTTGAAAATACTTGGTCTTCCTGGCTGCTGATCTCTCCCGTCACGTCTTGCCATTTCTGCATATTCTATCAGCTTGGCCTGCCAGTCTTCTCCTTCTTTCCATCTCTGGGCCAGAAGCATAATAATAATAATAATAATAATAATAATAATTTTATTAATTTAATTATTTATACATACATACATACATACATACATACATAGCAAGGTTATGCTTAAAATTCTACAAGGCAGGCTTAAGCAGTATGTGGACCGAGAACTCCCAGAAGTGCAAGCTGGATTTAGAAGAGGCAGAGGAACCAGGGACCAAATTGCAAACGTGCGTTGGATTATGGAGAAAGCTAGAGAGTTCAAGAAAGACATCTACTTCTGCTTCATTGACTATGCAAAAGCCTTTGACTGTGTCGACCACAGCAAACTATGGCAAGTTCTTAAAGAAAAGGGAGTGCCTGATCACCTCATCTGTCTCCTGAGAAATCTCTATGTGGGACAAGAAGCTACAGTTAGAACTGGATATGGAACAACTGATTGGTTCAAAATTGGGAAAGGAGTACGACAAGGCTGTATATTGTCTCCCTGATTATTCAACTTACATGCAGAATTCATCATGCAAAAGGCTGGGCTGGATGAATCCCAAGCTGGAATTAAGATCGCCGGAAGAAATATCAACAACCTCAGATGTGCAGATGACACAACCTTGATGGCAGAAAGTGAGAAGGAATTAAAGAACCTTTTATTGAGGGTGAAAGAGGAGAGCGCAAAATATGGTCTGAAGCTCAACATCAAAAAAACGAAGATCACGGCCACTGGTCCCATCACCTCCTGGCAAATAGAAGGGAAAGAAATGGAGGCAGTGAGAGATTTTACTTTCTTGGGCTCCATGATAACGGCAGATGGTGACAGCAGTCACGAAATTAAAAGACGCCTGCTCCTTGGGAGAAAGGCAATGGCAAACCTAGACAGCATCTTAAAAAGCAGAGACATCACCTTACCAACAAAGGTCCGTATAATTAAAGCCATGGTCTTCCCAGTAGTGATGTATGGAAGTGAGAACTGGACCATAAAGAAGGCTGATCGCCGAAGAATTGATGCTTTTGAGTTATGGTGCTGGAGGAGACTCTTGAGAGTCCCATGGACTGCAAGAAGATCAAACGTATCCATTCTTAAGGAAATCAGCCCTGAGTGCTCACTGGAAGGACAGATCGTGAAGCTGAGGCTCCAAGACTTTGGCCACCTCTTGAGAAGAGAAGACTCCCTGGAAAAGACCCTGATGTTGGGAAAGATGGAGGGCGCAAGGAGAAGGGGACGACAGAGGACGAGATGGTTGGACAGTGTTCTCGAAGCTACAAACATGAGTCTGACCAAACTGCGGGAGGCAGTGGAAGACAGGAGTGCCTGGCGTGCTCTGGTCCATGGGGTCACAAAGAGGCGGACACGACTAAACGACTAAACAACAACAACAACAACAACAACAACTACATACATACCCCGCCCATCTGGCTGGGTTTCCCCAGCCACTCTGGGTGGCTTCCAACAGAATATGAAAATACAATGGTCTATTAAATATTAAAAGCTTTCCTAAACAGGGCTGCCGTCAGATGTCTTCTAAAAGTCTGGTAGTTGTTTTTCTCTTTGACATCTGGTGGGAGGGCAGTTCCACAGGTTGGGTGCCACCACCGAGAAGGCCCTCTGCCTGGTTCCCTGTAACTTGGCTTCTCGCAGGGAGGGAACCGCCAGAAGGCCCTTGGCATAGGACCTCAGTGTCCAGGCAGAATGATGGGGGTGGAGACGCTCCTTCAGGTATACAGGACCGAGGCTGTTTAGGGCTTTAAAGGTCAGCACCAACACTTTGAATTGTACTCGGAAACGTACTGGGAGCCAGTGTAGGTCTTTCAAGACCGGTGTTATGTGGTCTTGGCGTCCGCTCCCAGTCACCAGTCTAGCTGCCGCATTCTGGATTAGTTGTAGTTTCAGGGTCACCTTCAAAGGTAGCCCCATGTAGAGCGCATTGCAGTAGTCCAAGCGGGAGATAACTAGAGCATGCACCACTCTGGCGAGACAGTCTGCGTGCATACATTGATGTTAATAGCCTGCTACTTCCTGTATGAACTCATATTCCAAATGTTGTCAGATTTTATCCTGGTTTAAAATCCTGGACAATAGAACCCGACCATCTTTCCCTTGTCTAGCCTTCTGGATTTTGCTGGTAGATCATGTTTATGTTCCCTTTAAAGAGGAACATGTAAGTCTTTCTCTTTTAGGGTCCCGTGTCGTTCCAGGATGTGGCTGTGCATTTCACTGAGGAGGAATGGGCTCTGCTGGATCCTGACCAGAGAGGGCTACACAAGGAAGTCATGGAGGAAAACTGTAAGGTCATCATCTCCCTTGGTGAGGCTCTGTGTTTCTCTCGTGTTTCTGAGGTGATCCTGAAGCCATCCAGTATTTGGCTTGGATTTTATTATCTGTTTTGTGTTCTTATTTTGTATTTTAATATCATAGCTGTCAACGTTTCCCTTTTGTTAAGGGAAATTCCATTATTCTGAATAGGATTCCTTGCAAGAAAAGGGAAAAGTTGACAGCTATGTTTAATATTATGGAACTCCTGAAGAGCTTTGGGTAAAGGGCGCTATTCAAATTTTAATAAGCAAGTACAATCGTACCTTGGTTTTCAAACAGAATGCATTCCGGAAGTCCGTTCGACTTCCGAAACGTTTGGAAACCAAGGCACGGCTTCCGATTGGCAGCAGGGGTGTCCTGCAGCCAATCGGAAGCCGCAGAAGTTGCGCCAGGTGTTCGGCTTCTGAGGCGTTTGGCTTCTGAGTTCAAAGTTGTTCGTGAACTAAGCTGTTTGAAAACCAAGGTACGACTGTAAATAAATAAAAATTCAGATGTTTCTGGATTTCACCTCCTGCCATCCCAGACTATTGATCCTTTTAACGTTTTTATGGTTTTATTGTTATGGCTTTGTTTTCATTTCTGCAAACTGCTTTGATATATCTTTTGTAATGATACAGTGGTACCTCGGGTTACAGAGCTTCAGGTTACAGACGCTTCAGGTTACAGACTCTGCTAACCCAGAAATAGTACCTCTGGTTAAGAACTTTGCTTCAGGATGAAGTGGCAGCGGGAGGCCCCATTAGCTAAAGTAGTACCTCAGGTTAAGAACAGTTTCAGGTTAAGAACGGATCTGCGGAATGAATTAAGTTCTTAACCCGAGGTACCACTGTACTGCACTATATAAATATAGATACATAAATCAATATAAAATCTGTTTTAAAGTCCTTAAAGGACTTAAAGGTAATGTCCAAAACGTTACTTATTTATTTATTCTAAAAAGTGGAAAACAACAACAACCCATAAAAATCAGCATAAACTAACAGATTGGACATTTCTTGTGCTTTAGAATCTCATGCCCCATCCTGCCCCACTGCTGGCATGTATAAATGCTAAAATTCAAACTTTATACATTAGTTTTTCTATAGTTCTGTAATTCCACTTTTCCATATAAATGAAAAGCCTAATTGAATTATTTTTTAAAAATATTGCAAAATGGGGATTTTGTTAGATAGGATTATATATATATATATATATATAAACCCATAGTTGCAAAACAACATCAGAAATGACATTCAGTTTTGTAAATTGCCGTCCTATCTTGCCTCAGATGTTTCAGGCATTGCAATATATACTATGTGATTTGGGGCTCCATTTCTATCTCAGTCTCTTTCCTGTTTCCATTGCAGCAGGTGGAAAGGGTTTTCAGCGCGGTTCCAGCCCCACCACGCCTCAAAGGACGCCTACAAATGACAAACCATATCAGTGCCAGGAATGTGGAAAGAGCTTCGCTCACAAGTGGGTTCTCACTAATCATCAAAGAATTCACACAGGGGAGAAACCATACAAATGCTTGGAGTGTGGAAAGTGCTTCACTCGGAAGGTGAACCTCATCCCTCATCAGAGAATCCACACAGGGGAGAAACCATACCAGTGCTTGGAATGTGGAAAGACCTTCAGGCAGAAGAGATATCTCACTTCACATCAAACCATTCACACAGGACAGAAATTATTTCAGTGCTTGGAGTGCGGAAAGAGCTTCAGGCACAATATAACTCTAACGAATCATCAAAAATTTCACACGGGAGAGACGCCGTATCAATGCTTCGAGTGCGGAAAGAGCTTCATCAGTATTTCCCACCTTACGTCCCACCAAACACTTCACACAGGGGAGAAACCGTATCAGTGCCCCGAGTGCGAGAAACGCTTCACTCAGAAGAGTCACCTGACCTCTCACCAAACAATTCACACAGGGGAGACGCCATATAAATGTTCGGAGTGTGGGAAGTCCTTCCGTCTCAGCAGATACCTCACTTCTCATCAGAGAATCCACACAGGGGAGAAACCGTATCGGTGCTCAGAGTGTGGAAAGAGCTTTGGTGAAAAGAAAACATTAGCTTCTCATCAAAAGAATTCACACCCCGGGGAAACCATGTAATTGATCAGAGAGTGGAAAATACTTCTGTCCGAACAGTAATCTCATCATTTGTAGACTGTCACCATTGGAGATACAATAAAAAGTTGTTTACAAAAACAACAACCCAAAAACCAATGATCTCATCAAATAATTCACCAAGCAGAATCCATATCAAGATCACCTCAGCATTACTGCACACCTTCAACGTCATTGAAGAATCTACGCAGGAAGAGACTAATCCTTTATTCAGAAGATGCACCTCACTCTTCCGCACTCAGGAAAAACTGTAGAACGAGATTCTATCACTCACTGTAGAAATGAAAGCCAGGCAAGGAGTCAAATTGATGTGCTGACAACAAAGAAACCCGTTTTTAAAAAATTGATTTCCACTTGCTTTAGTAACATAGAGAGAAATTATGGTCTATAGGTAATTGATTGGTGGTCCAAAATGTGGTATAAATCGTGACAGGGGATAGCTCCTGCTAGGCTTCCACTCGTCCCCGCACAATGTCCCGCCAAAGTCTTTTTGGGAATTTAAGGTCACCTTCCGAGGTGGGATATGAGTAACTACTAAGCAGAAATGCTGTTTGCTCAGGTGAGTTTGTCTAGAGTGGAGGGAAAGGAGGGAAAGTGAAGAAACAGGCAGAGGAAGGAAAGGGTGTGTGGATTTGCTGAGTGTGTGAGATAGATCTTAAACACACACAAAACACATGCTCATTCATTCTCTCTCTCTCTCTCTCTCTCTCTCTCTCTCTCTCACACACACACACACACACACTATCATGCGTGGAGAGTCCGCCTCCTGCTCCAGTAACTTCACAGATAATAATTAACAAGCAGTTTATATTTTATAGTTCTTTTATTCAGGCATCAGCTTGCAAGCAACAATCCACATCCCTCCCCAAGGAGAGCAGTTGGCTTCTCTAAATCCTCCTGCTTCCGTCTTCCGCAGCAGCCGAGGTGCAACGGGAAATTCCTCCTCTTTTCTGCGTCCCCAGAGTTGTCCGTGACTGGACCTAATGGTCAGGGGTACCTTTACCTTTATAAGACCGACAACCGACCTCAGCAGAGCCAGCAGGGGGATTTAAATTTTTTTTGCTTGAGGCAGAATAGGAAATGGGGCCCGGCTCCCTAAGTCAAAGTGTGGAATATCCAAAGCTAGGGAAGTTATTCTAGCCCCTCAGGCACAAGATCCCACAAGTGTCTCTTCCCCCTCCATGCCAGTAAAATAAAACTACATGACCATACATTTGCTGCCTTGTCAATCGTGCCCCAAATCATCAGTCTCCGCCCAACCGTCCAATGGTAGGGCTGGTCCTGCCCATCAGGTTCTCCCCCCCCCCCCCCGATTTACCATTCCATCAGGCTAGACTGGAGAGAAGAGGCTTCCTATTGGCTCAGCTTTTGGCACTGGTCATTACAAGGAGACTGCAATTATGCTTGAATGTGCTTTTCTCCTCCTCCGTCCTGATCCTTTTTCTTTTTGTGTTGTGTCTTTTAGATTGTTAGCCTGAGTTGAAGGACTGTTTGAAAGCAGGGTAAAAAAAATGCTTTAGATAAGCAAGTAAAAAATAAAATAAACGGTGTACATTATGCCTGTGTATATTAGCAATTGGTTTTCTCCAAACCTGTTTGATCTCTTAACCCATTTCCCTTTGCCAGCCGATTCGAAAGGTAAAAAAATTGTGTGCGTGCACATTTCTTCAGATACCAAATATCTGAAGAAGTATGCATGCACACGAAAGCTTATACCAAGAACAAACTTAGCTGGTCTCTAAGGTGCTACTGGACAATTATATATATATATATATATATATATATATATATATACACACACATATATATAGTGGTATCTTGGTTTACATACGCTTCAGGTTACATACGCTTCAGGTTACAGACTCCGCTAACCCAGAAATAGTGCTTCAGGTTAAGAACTTTGCTTCAGGATGAGAACAGAAATTATGCAGCAGGAGGCCCCATTAGCTAAAGTGGTGCTTCAGGTTAAGAACAGTTTCAGGTTAAGTACGGACCTCCGGAACGAATTAAGTACTTAACCTGAGGTACCACTGTATATCTATCGACTGCATCAGACCAACATGGCTATCTACCTGAATCTCGATCCTAAAAGGTATAGATAGCCTGGTTAATATTCAGACCAGGCTGTAGCATCACATAGCATTTCTTATTTATCCCTATTAAATGATACTATGTGATTATTGCCCGTGAGATCTTCGCTTCAATATATTCCACCGTTTCTCCGTTTTTCAAATCAGATGTTTGAAAGGATTGGTTCTCAGGTGGCTGACTGATCCGCTCGGGTGGATGGATGCACATAGACTCCACTGGGGTCTGAACTTGCGGCAGTGATTGCTGGCCCATTTAGGGAAGTGGGGCAGTGCCAGTGGTCTAACTTGGCATGATATGGCAGCTTCCTGAGCTCCTGATGTTGGAAGACCCCAAGGGAGACAAAAGCCCTTTTGACAGCACAGAGTTGAGGTCATTCGCTCCCAATAGAGGAAGATTTCCCAAACTTGGGCCTTCAGTTGTTTCTGGACTACAGTTCCCATCATCCCTGACTGCTGGTCCCTCTAGTTAGGGAAGATGGGAGTTGTAGTCCAAACAGCTAGAGGAGACCCAAGTTTGGGGATACCCTGCACTAGATGCAGGAAGCAACAACAACAACAACTTATTTATACCCGCCCATCTGGCTGGGTTTCCCCAGCACCGCTGGGCGGCTCCCAACAGAATATTAAAAACACAATAAAACATCAAACATTAAGAACTTCCCTAAAGAGGGCTGCCTTCAGATGTCTTCTAAAAGTCAGATAGTTGTTTATCTCCTTGACATCTGATGGGAGGGCGTTCCACAGGGTGGGCACCACCACCAAGAAGACCCTCTGCCTGGTTCCCTGTAACCTCACTTCTCGCAGGGAGGGAACTGCCAGAAGGCCCTTGGAGCTGGACCTCAGTGTCTGGGCTGATCGATGGGGGTGGAGACGCTCCTTCAGGTATTCAATAAGTTGATGGTACCAGTGACTACAGATGGGCGGCATATAAATAATAAAGATATTATTATTACTGTTATTATGACTACTACTATAACCACGAGGGCTGAGCTCTGCTGCTCCACTGTGCCAAGGCTTCTTTTCCTCCCCACAGGAATTTTTATTAATTTTTCCACAATAAAATAAAATTATATCTAGAAAAAATGACAGAACAAAAATGAAAAATGAAAGAACAAAAGTAAAGAGAGGAATGCAAAGGAATGAAGAAAAATAATAATAATAATAATAATAATAATAATAATAATAATTTATTTTCAGTATACCCTGTCCATCTGGCTGGGTTTCCCCATCCACTCTGGGCGGCTTCCAACAAAACACTGAAATTCAATAACCTATTAGACATTAAAAGCTTCCCTAAACAGGGCTGCCTTCAGATGTTTTCTAAAAGTTTGGTAGTTGTTTTTCTCTTTGACATCTGGTGGGAGGGCGTTATTATTTAGATATAATAAAACAAACTAATATAATATAAGATAATAATATTGTGTGTGAGTGTGTATTCCTCTATGTGTTTTTTTTATTAATTCTAGAGGGATACACCCACCCACCCAAATATTATATTATATTATATTATATTATATTATATTATATTATATTATATTATATTATATTATATTATATTATATTATATTATATTATATTATATTATATTATATTATATTGTTTGTTTTATTATTTCTAGAGGGGGATCTCCCCCCCCCATTCTAATTAAACCCTGCGCAACGGCTTTTGTAGAGTTAAAACGAGGCGGCCTTCGTTTCCTAGAGAGGACGCGAATGTGGCGAGGAAGGGAGGTGCGGGGTCGCGAGGTCCTCCAGAGCCAACGCTCTTCCCTCCTGCCCAGTCCACCCCAGTGCGCATGCCCGGTCCTTCCAGTGGCTTTTTCTGCCTCTTCCCGAGGGGCTTCGGGGACCTGGTGAGCTCCCGCGCACCCACCTCCTCTGGCCCCGGGGCATGTGGGTGCCGGGGAGCCCCAGGGCTGCAGGGAGGAGGGGGCATGGGGAGAAGGGGGGCAGGAGAGGAGACCCCCTGGGTGGGGAGATGGGCGGACCCCCAGCAGCAGGCAGGCGCTGAATGGAGAGGGAGAAGGAGGGAGTCCTTAGTTTATTGGGGGGAAGAGAGGAGCTCCCCCAATAAAATATTTCATAGGATTGTAGGCATGGAAAGGGACCCAGGGGGAATAACGCAACAATCACAAAAATAATAGTAGGTAAAGAAGATCGCATTGGTGGAGGGAAGTACTGGGCTGTGGGGCAGGGAGGTGAAGGGGTTAATTGAAATTGTTAAAGATTGGTATAGGATTGAAGAGATTTGAATTTTAATCAAGATTCTATAAGGAAAGCAGAAAGCAGCAAGAAATATCAAGTAAACATATCCGCTAACCCAGAAATATTACCTCGGGTTAAGAACTTTGCTTCAGGATGAGAACAGAAATTGCGTGGCAGCAGCGGGAGGCCCCATTAGCTGAAGTGGTGCTTCAGGTTAAGAATAGTTTCAGGTTAAGAACGGACCTCCAGAACGAATTAAGTTCTTAACCTGAGGTACCACTGTAAATGAAAACATGAGACTTACGGTTTTTTACATATGATTTTATTTAGGAGTTGACTATTTTGGAGTTGTTTGTTGTAAAGAATGTCTATTATGTGAATACAATAATAAAGGATTTTTTTTAAAAAAGGAAAGGGACCCAGGGGTCATCTAGTCCAACCCCCTGCAATGCAGGAATAAACTCAGCTAAAGCATCCATGACAGGTTGCCGTCCAATCTCTACTTGAAAAACCTCCAAGGAAGGAGAGTCCACCACCCTCTGAGGGAGACAGCTTTTACTGTCAGAATGTTTTTCTGGCATTGCCATTCAAACTGTGTCGATTGATAATAATAATAATAATAATAATAATAATAATAATAATAAATTTTATTTATACCCAGCTGTCCATGGCCAGGGCAGCTGACACCAATAAAATCACAGTAAAAACATAATGGGGGGGACGACCAATTTAAAATACAGGTTAAAATGCAATTTAAAATGCAGCCTCAAGACCGTAAGGGGAGGGCAACATAATGGTGAGACTGAGTCCAAACCAAAGGCCAGTGGGGTGGGGCTCACCTGCCCAGACCCCAATATTTTATTTTAGTTGGCACCCCTGGCAGTTGATTCACCTGGGTGCCACCTCCCTCCAACACCCACACCAGAAAGCCAAGCTTATTTTTCTCTTCCAAGAAGTCGGGAAGCCTCTTCGATGTGCCCTGTGGAATCACAGACTTGCAGAATTGGAAGTCATCTAGTCTAGGATTCTTTTGCCCAACGTGGGGCTCGAACCTTCGACCCTGAAGGTTACATACGCTTCAGGTTACAGACTCCGCTAACCCTGAAATAGTGCTTCAGGTTAAGAACTTTGCTTCAGGAGGAGAACAGAAATTGTGTTCCGGCGGCGCGGCAGCAGCGGGAGGCCCCATTAGCTAAAGTGGTGCTTCGGGTTAAGAACAGTTTCAGGTTAAGAACAGACCTCCGGAACGAATTAAGTACTTAACCTGAGGTACCACTGTAATAATTTGCTAACAGAACTGTGTGTTGGATTTGCAGGACTTGGAAGCACCTCTGGGAGTTGCCCTGAGAGAAAATTAGCAATAAAGGGACATGTCCCTTTGAATCCTTTGGGGGCATTCCAGCAACATAGATCAATGATGGAAGAAGATTCAGGTGAACCTGAAGCAGGAAGGGGCCCCCAAACCACCAGGACTGGGAGCAGTGAGGAATTCTGGGGGGAAACCATGGAGAAGAGATTGAGGGAAGAGGACACCCTCAGCTCAAATGTGCAGCAGCAGCAGTTCAGGCAGTTCCACTACACAGAGGCCGAGGGGCCCCGAGAGGTTTGCAGCCGACTCCACCATCTCTGCCGTCAGTGGCTGAAGCCAGAACGTCACACAAAATCTCAGATCCTGGACCTGGTGATCCTGGAGCAGTTCCTGGCTGTCCTCCCTCCGGAGATGGAAAACTGGGTGAGGGAATGTGGAGCAGAGACCAGTTCCCAGGCGGTGGCCCTGGCAGAAGGTTTCCTCCTGAGTCGGGCAGAGGACAGGAAGCAGCAGGTAAGAAAATTTAATTCTAGGGCTAAGAATTCCAGGCAAGATATGCTTTTATGTACTGAGCTGAATCCTAGAACAATAGGATCCAGAATGCAGCAGTCTGATTGGTCTGCAGGAGCCACCCAATCCAGCTTCAGGTGGAAGTGAATCAGTGACCTGATTGGCCTGCAGGAGCAGCCAATCAGGCTCCTGGATGAAGTGAATCAGCAACCTGATTGGCCTGCAGGAGCAGCCAATCAGGCTTCTGGAGGAGGTGAATCCGCAACATGATTGGCCAACAAGAGCAGCCCGGAATTAGCCAATCACGGGGGGCCCGTTGTGTAAATAATGTATATATAGCTAGACGTTTTGGGGAAAGTTTCATTCATTGCTACTATGAGCTGGAATAAAGAGCATGAAATTAACACTCGACTCCGATTATATTTCATATGCTTAATTTATTTTATTAAATGCCCAACTCACTTTGTTTTTGTTTTTTCCAAATACCGTATTTTTCGCTCTATAACACGCACCCGACCATAACACGCACGTAGTTTTTAGAGGAGGAAAACAAGAAAAAAAATATTCTAAATGAAACAGTGGATGTATGATTTTTGTGGTTCATGCTGTGGCCACAGACATGTGATCTGACAGTGAGTTTGGAGTAGCCCAATGCAAAAATCCTGAGGATCCATGTGGATCCATGCTTTGTAACCACGTTTTTGCACCACTGCGACCCTAGGCAACAGTGGGTGCGTGATTTTTTTGGTGCAGGCTGTAGCCATGGACATGCTATGTTATCTGATGGTGAATTTGAGGTGACCCAGTGCAAAGATCCTGTGGATCCATGCTTTGTAACCACGTTTTTGCACCATTGCAGCCCCAGGCAACAGTGGGTGCGTGATTTTTTTGGTACAGACCGTAGCCATGGACATGTAATGTGATCTGATGGTGAATTTGGGGTGACCCAATGCAAAAATCCTGAGGATCCATGTGGATCCGTGCTTTGTCACCACGTTTTAAATGGGGAGGGAAGGAAAGCAAAAGTCCCCCCCCCCCCCAAGCCAGACAGGATATACGAAGTATGATTTCTTTTTTATTTACGGTATTTCTTTTTTGGCCACCTCTGTCACTGCAACCTTTGCTCTGTGCTTGCACACTTTGGGGCAATAGGGCATGTAACACACTTTTTTTCATCTGCCAAGATGTAGAAAATCAATTTTAATGTCCCTATATAAAATGCCTAGTGAAGCAGAAGGGTATTACATCAGCCACTGTATTAAGGCTAAACGTTTGAAGAACAGCTCTCTATGGGTGGGGGGGGGGGAGACTAAATTCCATTTTCAATCAATTGTTATTGTGGCAGCAATTATCAGTGTATAGCACACAATGAGGAAAAGAACTTTAAAAAATATATATATAAAAAACATTCTCACGTTATACTTCTTCAAAGAAGAGTATTAGGCTTTTAATGAAGGGGAGAGGAGAGATGCTGTAATCTTCCTGGCTCAGGAGATTCTGATTTACCAGCCGCGTGTAGAAAGTATAGATTAAGATATTTGATATACAGCATATAAATCCAGAGATTTCCATGTCTCACTCTGTAATCCAGCCTGCTGTTACTTACGAGCAGGGAAGCAGGGTTTCTCTTCCAAACAAGCATACTGTCTCCCTCCAGCAGTACATTGCTTGGAGAAGCTGTAATTTGGAGGGGGCCTGGGGGCAGGGCTCTCTGCTTTTGGAAAAGAAATGAGAAACCTACCATTGTAAAGCAAAAGTCGTTCCCCCCACCACCACCCAAGCCAGCCCTCTCTCTCTCTCTCTCTCTCCCACCTGCATGCTTTTCGGCTGCCTGCGAGTCCCTAGAGCACGGAGAGGAGGAAGTGGTGGGCTGGAGCCTGCACGCAGTGTGTGTGACTAGGGAAGAATTAGAAGGAAGGACGCGATGCTTTCCTTAACCCTCTGCTTGCCAGGAGGGCAGGGGATTCCCTGCTCTTTGTTGAGTTTGAGCAAACGCAGCAACAGAAGAGGGTGGGCAGTAAGACCCTGAGGCAGAATGCAGGAAAGCTTCTGCCTTCCCTCTTCCCTCCGTCCGCCCGCCCGATCTTATTTTTGCCTATTTTGCCCCTGCGCTTCGGCGAGTCAGCTCCAGGGACCACACATTCGCTCAATAACACGCACAGACATTTCACCTTACTTTTTAGGACAAAAAATCTGCGTGTTATAGAGCGAAATTTACGGTAATAATCCTCCCACACACTATAAATACAGTGATCAATTATCCCCACTATAAATAAAGTGGCCACTATAAATAAAAAGGTCAATAGAGAGCATGTTGATTTTCTGTTTCTTAACCCCAATCCCTCTTTCGATCTTCCTTGCTGTTTCAGGTAAATGGTATGTCGTCAGAAGGGACCAACGATTTCCATGAGGCAGAGAAGACTCTCTTGGACGCCCAGGAGCAGGAAAGCGGGGCCTCCTTGCTGGGTAAAGATTAACCTCCTCTTTGTTGTTTATGCAAGGAATTAACGGGATTCTTTTAGGTTCTGCTGAATCTTAGGGAGGCAAGGCACTTTCGTCCAATTAAACAATAGGTTTATTTTTAATAGAATTGAAATGTAAAATGCACATGAATGTCCACACTATAAATGTAATGTGAGACATTTTGTAACGTCAAGGTGTACTCAAGATTTGTGTTACTAAACCTCCGAGAAATTTTTTTGCTACTGACTGATGGTGTTTTTTTAAAAAAAATTATTTATACTTTTCAAATTTATAAATTTCACTGATTTGACATTTCAAAACTTGATTTCCTTCCCCCTCTTTCTGCAGTTCCTTAAATTTATTTTTTAATATCTTCCGCATATCCTAATTAACTTAATTCGCTCATTTATTCATCTTCTTTAAATATATACTCTTATTACAATAATCCTGCCAATGTTTTTATCTCTTTACAATTTATTTGCAAATATTCACTAAACCAATGCCATTTTTTTTAAATAAAAAGTTTGTTATCTTGATTTCTTATTCTTTTGGTAAGTTTCTCCAATTCTGCATATCCCATAAGTTTATGTATCCATTCTTCCTTTGCTGGGACTTCTGATTCTTTCCATTTTGGGGCAAGTGAAATTCTTGCCTCTGTAGTCACATACATGAATAAATTTCAATACAGTTTAGGTAGTTCTGTTCCTATAATTCCCAGGAGAAAAGCTTCTGGTTTTCTGTTATTTCAAACATTCTTTTCATTTCATCATATATCATTTCCCAGTAAGCCTTAAACCTTACTACAAAATCCATGGATTTTTTTGTCCTGATCTTAGGGATCTTCTTGTGGAATGGAATGATGCCGGCAATATCTACTCAGCCATCTCTTCTTGGTGCTGGAGGGGAAATGGCTGTTGTGACACCTGACCAGGTACGGAGATGGACCTCTGGGAAGAGAGTCTAGGGGGCTGTCTTTCCCTTCCTCACCTCCTTGGGTGCAAAGAATTCCTCCTTCCCTTCTTCCTGCCAAAGCTGCCCACTAGGAAGACAGTTTATGTTCTACAGGATAATAATAGCATCATAGAATTGTAGACTTGGAAGGGACTCGTTGCTCATCTAGTCCAACCCCAGGAAGATGCAGCCATCCCAGCCTCCTTTCCTTGACTAGCGTGATAAGAATTTTAAGGTCTTAGATATATAATAAATGTACCAACCAAGCATGTACATAGATCAGCACAGGAAGACCGACCTGAAACCACTTTTGATTCCCAAACTGACCAAATCTTTATCAATGACTTGGATGATGGACTCAAGGGCATCCTGATCAAATTTGCAGATGACACCAAACTGGGAGGGGTGGCTAACACCCCAGAGGACAGGATCACACTTCAAAACGACCTTGACAGATTAGAGAACTGGGCCAAAACAAACAAGATGAACTTTAACAGGGAGAAATGTAAAGTATTGCACTTGGGCAAAAAAAATGAGAGGCACAAATACAAGATGGGGGACACCTGGCTTGAGAGCAGTACATGTGAAAAGGATCTAGGAGTCTTGGTTGACCACAAACTTGACATGAGCCAACAGTGTGATGCGGCAGCTAAAAAAGCCAATGCAATTCTGGGCTGCATCAATAGGAGTATAGCATCTAGATCAAGGGAAGTAATAGTGCCACTGTATTCTGCTCTGGTCAGACCTCACCTGGAGTACTGTGTCCAGTTCTGGGCACCACAGTTCAAGAAGGACACTGACAAACTGGAACGTGTCCAGAGGAGGGCAACCAAAATGGTCAAAGGCCTGGAAACGATGCCTTATGAGGAACGGCTAAGGGAGCTGGGCATGTTTAGCCTGGAGAAGAGGAGGTTAAGGGGTGATATGATAGCCATGTTCAAATATATAAAAGGATGTCATATAGAGGAGGGAGAAAGGTTGTTTTCTGCTGCTCCAGAGAAGCGGACACGGAGCAATGGATCCAAACTACAAGAAAGAAGATTCCACCTAAACATTAGGAAGAGCTTCCTGACAGTAAGAGCTGTTCGACAGTGGATTTGCTGCCAAGGAGTGTGGTGGAGTCTCCTTCTTTGGAGGTCTTTAAGCAGAGGCTTGACAACCATATGTCAGGAGTGCTCTGATGGTGTTTCCTGCTTGGCAGGGGGTTGGACTCGATGGCCCTTGTGGTCTCTTCCAACTCTATGATTCTATGAAATGTTTTCCCTGCAAGGAGGGAGGGGGCTCAGAGAGCCTTCCTGAAGGAACAGGTTACCCAAACCTGACTGTGCAGTGTGCAGTCACCCAAACCGGGCCCCAGCCCCAAAATTCCCTAATTCTTTCTTCTTCGATCATTAGCTAAAATCCATTAGCTTGAGCTGTATAACACAAACCAGCTGCATAAACAGAGTCTCCTCCTTTATTAACCCATGAAGGCTTAATGGATGGCCTTGTCAGTTCCGAGCAGAGACAGGATGGTCTTATCTTACCGGTTATAAGCTATCTTGACCACGCTGATGCACAGGCCTTGCACAGACCCTGTCAGCCCACGCGCCCGGGGATGGCGCCAGCCAAGATAAGGAGTACAGGAACAGGAATCTCTGTTCATGCTCAAGGATGTAAACTAACGTGTATAAACACATGGGCTGGATTCCTAGGGAGGGGGAGAGGGGGCTTGGAGGGGATATATACTGTATGCAATTCCTCTTTCTTTGTGCTTGCTGTGAACCGATTCACGCAGTGCCTTCTGCTGCTCCGGACAGCAGAAATACAGTGGTGCCTCGCAAGACGAAATTAATCCGTTCCGTGAGTCTCTTCGTCTTGCGGTTTTTTCGTCTTGCGAAGCACGGCTATTAGCGGCTTAGCGGCTATTAACGGCTTAGCGGCTTTAAGAAAAAGGAAACAAACTCGCAAGAACTCGCAAGACGTTTTGTCTTGCGAAGCAAGCCCATAGGGAAATTCGTCTTGCGGAACGACTCAAAAAACGGAAAACTCTTTTGTCTTGCGCGTTTTTCGTCTTGCGAGGCATTCGTCTTGCGAGGTACCACTGTAAAGACTCTTTCTCTGAACCAAACCTCGGTGTCTCTTGACTCCTTCCTCCCCTCTCAGGAGCAACGCAGACCCAACCAATGGGAAAGGTCTGAAAGGCTACATTCCCATTGTCTCAGGAATTGAGTAATCAGCATTTTAATGGGTGACAGACTGTCATGGGTGACAGGCTATCAGGAAAGGCAAACAGGAAAAACAAGATTCAAATTTCTGCTGTAGACCACACCTTCTGTGATGTATGTATGATGTATGGAGGGGTGGTCTTGCGCTCCAGGGTAGGGAATTTAAAATGTCTATGTAAGGGCGGACACACCTGGGTTCTAGGTCCTCCTCCTTTCCTGCGTGTGAGGGGAGCACCCTGTTGCAACAGAACAATAAAGATCAGGCTTACTAGCTGCTTTGCTTCTCAATATTCTCTGGTTGGCCTGTTATTTTCTCCTACCAATAGGGAACCTACCTAAGGAATCTGTATGGGCTCTTGGATACCCCATAAGGAAAAAGGGCAGATTTTGTTTACAACACTAGCCATCCGGATTTTGCTGGTAGGTAACGTTTACGATAAAGAGGAAACTGTTTTCTTTCACTTTTAGAGTCCAGTGTCCTTTGAAGACGTCGCTGTGTGTTTCTCAAATGAGGAGTGGGCTGTGCTGGATTCTCACCAGAAAGTGCTGCATAGAGAAGTCATGGAAGAGATTGTTGCCTCTCTTGGTAAAGGGCTTTGCTTGTTTTTATACTGTATTTTGTTCTGTGAACTGCCTTGAGATCTTACAAAGAAAAGCAGTATATAAATTTACAGTCATACCTCGGGTTGAAGTTGCTTCAGGTTGAGCACTTTCGGGTTGCGCTCCGCGGCGACCCGGAAGTAACGGAACGCATTACTTCCGGGTTTCGCCCCTCCGCATGCACAGACAGTCAAAATGACGTCACACGCATGCGCGGAAGTGGTGAATCGTGACCTGCAGATGCGTGTTGCGTTTACTTCAGGATGTGAACGGGGCTCCGGAACGGATCCCGTTCGTATCCAGAAGTACCACTGTACTAAATAAATAAATTTAATAATAAAACAAGTCTTTTCAGTTTCTCCTTTATCAGAAGCATTGATTGAACTTGTTCAGTGATTTGAGACTCCCCATTTCTTCCTCAGGCTCTAATCGCAACAGAAAGAACTTCCGCCGGAGTCCTGCCATTACTCCCTATCAAAGAATTCACACCGGGGGAAATCCGTATCAGTGCTTGGAATGCGGAAAGAGCTTCAGGCAGAAAATAACCCTCATCCGCCATCAAAGAATTCACACCGGGGAAAATCCATATCGGTGCTTGGAATGCGGAAAAAGCTTCAAACAGAAGATCACTCTCATCCATCATCAAAGAATTCACACAGGAGAGAAACCATACAAATGCTTGGAATGTGGAAAAGACTTCCTTCGCAGTTCTTACCTTACTTCCCATCAGAGAATCCACACAGGGGAGAAGCCGTATAAATGCTTGGAATGTGGGAAGAGTTTCACGAGGAAGAGAAGTCTCACTTCTCATCAGAGTATTCAGGCAGGGGAGAAAGTATATAAGTGCTGGGCTTGTGGAAAGAAGTTCTGTCATGTTTCGTACCTTACTTCCCATCAGATAATCCACACAGGGGAGGAGCCCTATAAATGTTTGGAATGTGGGAAGAGCTTCCATCACAGTTCTCGCCTTACTTCTCATCAGAGAACTCACACGGGAGAGAAACCGTACCAGTGCTCGGAGTGTGGGAAGAGCTTCACTCGGAAGAGGAATCTCACTTCTCATGGAAGAATTCACACAGGAGAGAAACCGTATCAATGCACTGAATGTGGGAAGAGCTTCCGACACAGGCCGCACCTTATTTCCCATCAGAGAATTCATACCGGGGAGAAACCTTATCAGTGTTTGGAGTGTGAAAAGGGCTTCTACCTTAGTTCTAGCCTAACTCGCCACCAGAGAATTCACAGAGGTAGATAGGCACTTATTTCCACATGTGGTGGAGTTGTATAAAGGTAACTGGTTTTTGGAAATGTGTATTCTGATCGTTTCCCAAACATTTTCAATGACCCACAAATGGTACTCCCCCCAAAATTTTTTGAATGGGGTTGGGGGTGTATACAAAACCTTTTTTTGGGGGGGGGACCATGGCAGCTGCCCATCTAAGTTGGCCTGTAAGACAGAGTTGTTCCGCCTGGCCTTTGGCTTTAAATCAATTTGATCCCCTCCCCCTCTTTCCTTTCTCCTCCTGTGATGGAACTCCTATTTGGGGACTTCCCTGGCTTTTTTCTGGCCCACGTAGGACCAGTCTGGATAGTTGGCCTTGGTGAAGATTCGATGTTTTCATCCCCAAAAAAGTTTTTGATTTGAGTTTCCGTTGAAATGAGGCTGCATTTTAATGTTTTAATTTGTATTTTAATCTTGTTTTTTAGGTTGTATTTCAATCAATTTGTTTTTATATCGGTTGTTATCCACCCTGAGCCTGGTCTTGGCTGGGGAGGGCGGGGTATAAATAAATACATTATTACAGTGGTGCCCCGCAAGACGAACGCCTCGCAAGACAGAAAACCCGCTAGACGAAAGGGTTTTCCGTTTTGGAGGCGCTTCGCAAAACGAATTTCCCTATGGGCTTCCTTCGCAAGCCGAAAGCCCATAGGGAAATCTCCGGGACAGCGGGGAAGCGCAGCGCGTCTTCCCCACTGTCCTCGGACCTCCTCCGAAGCCTGGCGGTGGGGCGGAGAGACCTCCTCCCGCCGCCAGGCTTCGGAAGGATGCTCCGAAGGCTGGCGGCGGGAGGAGGGCTCTCCGCCCCACCGCCAGGCTTCGGAAGGCTGCTCCGAAGCCTGGCGGCGGGAGGAGGGCTCTCCGCCCCACCGCCAGGCTTCGGAAGGATGCTCCGAAGGCTGGCGGCGGGAGGTCTCTCCGCCCCACCGCCAGGCTTCGGAAGGATGCTCCGAAGGCTGGCGGCGGGAGGAGGTCTCTCCGCCCCACCGCCAGGCTTCGGAAGGCTGCTCCGAAGCCTGGCGGCGGGAGGAGGTCTCTCCGCCCCACCGCCAGCCTTCGGAAGGCTGCTCCGAAGGCTGGCGGCGGGAGGAGGTCTCTCCGCCCCACCGCCAGCCTTCGGAAGGCTGCTCCGAAGGCTGGCGGCGGGAGGAGGTCTCTCCGCCCCACCGCCAGCCTTCGGAAGGCTGCTCCGAAGGCTGGCGGCGGGAGGAGGTCTCTCCGCCCCACTGCCAGCCTTCGGAAGGCTGCTCCGAAGCCTGGCGGCGGGAGGAGGTCTCTCCGCCCCACCGCCAGCCTTCGGAAGGCTGCTCCGAAGCCTGGCGGTGGGGCGGAGAGACCTCCTCCCGCCGCCAGCCTTCGGAAGGCTCCTCCGAAGGCTGGCGGTGGGGCAGAGAGACCTTCTCCCCGCGCCAGCCTTCGGATGGCTGTCCTGAAGACTTGCGGTGGGAGGAGGGTTTTCCTTCCCACCGCCAACATTCAGAATGCTGTTCTGAATGTTGGCGGTGGGGAGGAAAAACCCTCCTCCCACCGCAAGCCCCGGGAACAGAGGAGAAGCGCTGCGCCCCTTCCCCTCTGTTCCCGTACCTGTCCTGAAGGCTTGCGGTGGGGAGAAAAGCCCTTCTCCGCACCGCCAGCCTGGCAAGCGGTTTCCATAGGAACACATTAATTGATTTTCAATGCATTCCTATGGGAAACCGTGCTTCGCAAGACGAAAAACTCGCAAGAAGAAAAAACTTGCGGAACGAATTAATTTCGTCTTGCGAGGCACCACTGTATTTATTATTATTATTATTATCTAACCATTGTGGGAGATCAGAAGACACCCGATGCCAAATTTGGGGACTCACACTAACAGAGAAGTTAACAAATGTGTGCACTTTGCAACCCATGCTCAAAAGATTCATCTTATTGGCACAGACCATGCCTCTACAGGACAAGTTGAAAACTGACATTGCTTCCTTTTCTGCCATGTATAACAGCTCTAGGTTGTACTTGCTTTATTTCCTCTAACATCAGCTGTCTAGTGAGCATTTTGCAATGTGTAACTTGTCTTTTTGAAAGTAGATAGCTACTAATTACAAACTGTAAAATTTTAACCAGTATGTATTGTCTAATATTTATAATTGTGTAAAATGTATTTGCAAATATTGATTCAAGTTGTTTGTTCAACCATTCTAATACATGCCTTTTTTTTTCTTTTTCCTTATAGGGAAAAAAAAAGATTAATCTTATGAAACGCTCTGCTTTGTTACACATATAGCTTCTAAAGAAGTTGGTTATCCCCTCTTTGTGGTGCAGCAATAAAACTACTAGCGCATTTGCAAAGCTAACCTGGGTCTGGTATGGTTTCAAGTTGGATGAGGAACTATTTGTTAAGAGTGCTGCATTGCAAGGGTTGGACTAGATGACCCAAGAGCCCCTTCCAACTCGTATGATTCTGTGAAACATACATGGCCTTCTGTGCGTGGGGTATCCTAGGTTAGTTATCTTTCCCACCCTTAATATTATTTAGCATCATCTGTGGTGACAGCAGTCACGAAATTAAAAGACGCCTGCTCCTTGGGAGAAAGGCGATGGCAAACCTAGACAGCATCTTAAAAAGCAGAGACATCACCTTGCCAACAAAGGACCGTATAGTTAAAGCTCTGGTTTTCCCAGTACTGATGTATGGAAGTGAGACCATAAAGAAGGCTGATGGCCGAAGAATCGATGCTTTTGAATTATGGTCCTGGAGAGTCCCATGGACTGCAAGAAGATCAAACCGATCCATTCTGAAGGAAATCAGCCCTGAGTGCTCACTGGAAGGACAGATCCTGAAGCTGAGGCTCCAAGACTTTGGCCACCTCATGAGAAGAGAAGACTCCCTGGAAAAGACCCTGATGTTGGGAAAGATGGAGGGCACAAGGAGAAGGGGATGACAGAGGACGGGATGGTCGGACAGTGTTCTCGAAGCTACCAGCATGAGTTTGACCAACTGCGGGAGGCAGTGGAAGACAGGAGTGCCTGGCGTGCTCTGGTCCAGGGGGTCACAAAGAGTCGGACACGACTAAACAGCAACACCACCAACAACAAGTGATGAAAATTAAAAAGAAGCAATGTTAATGAACAAGAAGTATGCATTGTGTTCAGAATCTGTGAGCTGGTTTCTGTTTTGCACCTCACCCTTCATATTATTGTGTTTATTGTTCTTTTGTATATTTTGTATACATCTGAGTTGTATATATCTAAGTTGTTTTCAAAAATTCAGACAGGTGGAAAACTAGTGTTTGGAGTGTGTGGACTGCCATATGACTGTAAGGTGAGAGAATGTTCTCTAAAACTTTAATTACATTACTAAAAAAGAAAAAAAGCCAATTCAGTGTCACACTTTTAGATATTCAAATATAATTCACTGATGAGTCTTAGTTGAACGTGCATACCTCCTACAACACCAGTTACTTGATTGTTACTTTACTTTTCTAAACCAGGGCAAAACTGAAAGAATGGAATGGATTTTTTTTACAGAACAAAAGATGGTCAGACAAAATTTATATTTTTATTTGCATATATATTTTATTTTATTTGCATTTATATTTATATTTATTTATTTTATTTCTTCTATAAACCAGGCCAAACTAGAAAGAATGGACAAAAAAAAATTTAAACAAAAATATACAATTTTTTTTGCAACAGAGAATTTGCATTTCTTTTATAAACCAGAAAGAATGGACAACATTTTACAGAGCAAAAAAATATTACTGAATGAAATTTATATTTTTTGCAAGGAAAATTTGCATTTCGGCATTCTCTGGCAAAAGAGACACCCTTTGTCTTTGAAGAGCATCGCCAGCCATGCTGAACACGCTTTCGGATGGCACACTTGTTCCTGGGATAGCCAAAAACTTCTTTGCAAGCACCTTCAACATCGGAAAGGAAGCCTCATTTGCCTTCCACCACATCAGAGGGCATTCATCGAAGCTCACTCGCGGCATAGCCATATACTCATTTAGCTCTTTTTCTGCTTTTGATGTATCATCCGCCAACGCCTCTTCTGCCTCTAAACCGAAGATTTTTGCCAACGTCCTTTTTCTGGGTGGAGCAGGGCCAGTACTGGGCTCCGTTGAAGCAGCACACAGACTCCCTTGCAAGTCCGCCATCTTCTTCACGGCCTCCTGCCTGACAGCCTCAGGAGCTTCCAAGAAACGCAGGCGAAACCTGGGGTCGCACAACGAGGCCAGGCCTAAAGTGGTTGCGGTGGGGGCACTGTCGTACTTTTCCGACAGCGCACCCAAAATTTCACGTTTAATGTCCTTCAGCAGCACACTGTCTCCCTCCTCGGGCTGGAGACTTTTCTTAATTTGCCTGTAAAGAGGCAGAACAGATGAGGCCGTGACGTAACTGCTTCCGCTTAGAGTCGTGGTGAGATCCTCTAACACGGTAGCCGCAGACACAAAGTCTTGGACCGCCGAGATGTCGTCACCTTCCAACATCAAAGGTCTTTTAGACGGATAATCCATAAGTACCTTGCACAGCGGGAGCTGGTTTTCGAGAAAACTTCGGCACAGCTTGAGCAGACTGCACCACCTTGTGGGACAAGCGCTTGGCAAACCCACCTTGTCCATCTCAAGCATCTCCTGAGCTCTGGTGAGGTCTCGCCTCATTTTCCAGCTACGGCAAATACTGTTTTGTAGCCTTTTCAGCCTCCTGACTGCCCTTCTCAGTTGCGTCAGGTTCAGAGCTCGGTTCACCCCATCGTTTATATTGTGACCGAAGCAAGAAATGTGCTCTAAGCCCAGCTGCCAGACCGCTCTGAGGATATTGGCGCCGTTATCCGTCGTGTTGCAAAATACGTTCTTCATGTCGATGCCCCACTCAGACAAGGCGTCTCTGAGCATTTCGCAAAGAACGGCTGCGCTGGGCTCCTTCCAAAAATGTCTACAGGCCAAGCAAGCGTCGGTCAACTTCCACTCGTCCGAAATGAAATGGACCGTCACTGCCACAAACGGAGCACCGGCTACAGACGTCCAGCAATCAGTTGTGACGGCCAGTTCAGTCTTAGTTAGCCTGCATATTTCTCTCTTCATTTTCTCCACCGTGTCCTTGTACAGCTTTGGAACTCCTGCGGTAGCGAAGTAATTTCTACCGGGCAAGGGATATTTCGGTTTTAGAGTGTTCACCATCTGGATAAATTTGGGGTGGTCCACTGTGTTGTAAGGCTCCAGGCACGTAGCCAGATACTCTGTGATCGCCTGAGTACAAGAGCTCAAGCTCTTAGGATTGAGCGGCTCAGAATCCGACGCGGTGTTTTGCTGTTCACTAGGACTTTCTGCAACAGTTACTGCAGCACTCGCTGATGCCGTCTCAGCCGCCGGCTCCATGGCATTTTTATGCGAAGGGACGGAAACGTCTCTGGACGAAGAAGGCAGCTCCCTAAATTCCAGAGGGTGTTTGAGCTGGAGGTGTTTGCCGAGGTTGGAGGTGTTTCCGCCTTTTGCGGACACCGAGTGCGAACATATTTTGCAAATAGCGACACCGTCGGACACCGTGCGGCCGCTCTCGTCGGCAGGCAATCCAAAATGCACCCAGAAAGGACTCTTTGTTTTTCGCTTGTCTACCAAATGGTGGTATTCGGGACATTCCAGAGCACGGGGATGAGGCGGGCTGGAGACAAATAGAGGGGGAACATTTTGAACGAAAATAAAACTCAAAAGCCGGTGCATTTAATTTACGAAAATGTACTTGCCGATAGCATGCTTCAGCTACACCTTTGCAGATTTCAGGACAACATACTAATACCAACGTCAGTATATGAATACTGATATATTGATGTTAATATATTAATGTAAATACATTGTTGTCAATATATTAATTTGTTATCAATGATAACAAACGTGTGAGAAAGCAAGGGGGCGAGGGGAGAATTGAGAAGAGTTCTAGGGTAGGAAGTGGGACTGTTGAACATGCACCACTGCCTCGCCAGAGAAAGCTCCGTCGATTATTTTATTTTTTTCTTTAGTATTTTGTTACTTTTTAAAGTTTTGCCTGAGGTATGTTGACTTTCAAATGCCTGAGTTTTGCTGCACTGCAATATGCCACAGGCTGCATTTTCTTTAGTGGATTTAATTGGCTGGCCGGGCCTTATCTGTTTTAGTGGCTGCAAGCCTACATTTATAGTAGAAGTCGCCCTCACACTGTTACACTTACATTTATTTTTTTATTTGTAAGCCTTTAGCTGCTTGCACTTGTGCTGCATTTTGTATTTTAGTTTTAAAGCTGTGGCACTATTTTGGTTTATTATTATTAATTATATTATTATTATTATTATTATTATTATTATTATTCCAGCTGCCCAATGAACTTAAAAATCCCCAGAGAAGGGTCTGCACTGCCATCTCTCTCTGGGCTGTCTATAACTCAGGCTACACAAATCTTCCATTCTTCTGACTAATGACTATTTACAATTTGCTTGCTGAGATCTACGAAAGAGGTGGTGAATAGCAGACCCTCCAATTGTCCCTATTTTCCCAGGGTGTCCCTTTTTTAGAGAAGCCGTCCTGGTTTCTGATTTTATCCTGGACTGCCCCGCTTTTCCTTAGGGTGTCTCTATTTTCATTGGAGAAATGTTGGAGGGTGTGGAGTTATCCGACCCCCGAGCCATCTGAAGGCAACCCTGTATAGGGAAGTTTTTTAAAACAATGTTTAATCTTTTATTATATAGTCGTACCTTTGGCTCCTGAATGCCGCAAACCCGGAAGTGAGTGTTCCGGTTTGTGAACGTTCTTTTGGAACCCAAACGTCTGGCGAGGCTTCCGATTGGCTGCAGGAGCTTCCTGCATCCAATCGGAAGCCGCGTCTTGGGTTTCTGAATGTTTTGGAAGCTGAAAGGATTGTGTCCAGCTTCCAAGGTATGACTGCCCAGAGTGTCTTGGGCAACCCAATGTGGTGTGTGGGGTATAAATAGTAAAAATATCATTATGGAATTGGACGTCTGCTAGTTGCTGGATGGACCAATGTCCTGAGACAGCTTCCTACATTCATTTTTAAACCAGCTGTTTGCTTGGAACTATGAGGACTAGACAATGACAAACCTAGACAGCATCTTAAAAAGCAGAGACATCACCTTGCCAACAAAGGTCCGTCTACTTAAAGCTATGGTTTTCCCAGTAGTGATGTATGGAAGTGAGACCTGGACCATAAAGAAGGCTGATCGCCAAAGAATTGATGCTTTTGAATTCTGGTGCTGGAGGAGACTCTTGAGAGCCCCATGGACTGCAAGAAGATCAAACCTATCCATTCTGAAGGAAATCAGCCCTGAGTGCTCACTGGAAGGACAGATCCTGAAGCTGAGGCTCCAGTACTTTGGCCACCTCATGAGAAGAGAAGACTCCCTGGAAAAGACCCTGATGTTGGGAAAGATGGAGGGCACAAGGAGAAGGGGACGACAGAGGACGAGATGGTGGGACAGTGTTCTCGAAGCTACCAGCATGAGTTTGACCAAACTGCGGGAGGCAGTGGAAGACAGGAGTGCCTGGCGTGCTCTGGTCCAGGGGGTCCCAAAGAGTCAGACACGACTAAACGACAACAACAATAATTTTTGAAAGTACATACCTGTTCTCCACTTCCTGGCTATGCTTCCCGGTGTGAGCGTCGCAGGCAGTGTCAGTTGGCTCAGCACCATTGACTCTGCCCAACTCGGCCAGCTTCAGGCAGTTCTCCCTGTGCTTTGCAGATTCCTCGTGAACCTTCGTCTTTAGGGAGATCTGTTTCATGTCTGCCACTCCAGTCCGTGCCCAGGTGGCGCCGCCGCCAAACAGCAAGCAGGGAAAGCACAGGAACGCGTTTTTTGAGGTGCTTCCGCAAAGCCACTCCTTCCGGTCGTACCAGGCCCTGCTAAACCTCCGGGTGACTGGCTTGCCTTTCTCCAGCACGGTTTGCACAATGCACAGGTCAGGGCGGTCGGGACCGAGCTCTTTAATGCAGCATTGCTCAGCCAAACTGCGCTGAGGAAAGGGATTTCGCAGCAGGGCTTCCACGCTGTTCACCTTCACACAGTTGCAGGAAGATCTTCTGCTGCAGGCCTGAAAAACAATTTAGAGAGGAAAGAACGAATTATCATACCAGACTGTCCTTTCTCAAGCTGATCACACTCTGCAAATTCAGGTAGGTAGCTGTGTTTGTCTGACGCAGTCGAAATAAAAATAATTTTTAAAAAAATAAAAATCGTCCAGCAGCACCTTATAGACCAGGCATGTCCAAAGTCAGTTTCAGGGGCCTAATTTGGCCTACCCGTCAGTTTAATTTGGCCCCTGTGGCAGTTTATTTCCTGGAGTAAAATCCTAAAAGAAAGCTCAACAGCTTTGGTCTGGCCCTTTGGTTGGCCCCCAGGGCCCTTCGCTTCATCAAAACTGGCCCTCTTTGAAAAAAGTTTGGACACCACTGTTATAGACCAACTAAGTTTGTACTGGTATAAGCGTTGGTGTGCATGGTATCTGAAGAAGTGTGCATACAAACAAAAGCTTATACCAGAACAAACTTAGTTGATCTATAATGTGCCACTGGGAATGAATGTGGAATGAAAACATACATCGTCATGTGATAAAACCAATCCCGTGACTGCAAGCACGGAGCAAGAATCCTAACACTGTATCCTAACTCTGCCTTTGAGCTCTTTGCTCTCCTACTTTCAAGGCCCGCCATGTTCTGGGGGAGGGGAGGTCTGGAATGCTTGATAAAGATACTGAGTCTGTCAGCTGTCGCTCCTCTGGTGGTGCTTCTTCCTCCTCCTCCTCCTCTCCCATTATTTCCCAGCTTTCCCCCTCATCTGTCTCTGAGCAGTGAGCTCCCTCAAACCCCTGTTGTAATTCTGAACTGCCTCCTTCTTCAGTATAAGGATCAGACTGGGGAGACATCTCCATCATTCTTTCTCTGCCCAGTCTCTGACACTGCCCTGGCCAGGGCCCCCGATGCCTTTCAACATATCGGAAGCGTTGGCCTCCTGAGCTTGCGTGCTACGCTGTAAGGACTCGACAACAGCCATAGCTGCGAGAACACTAATTGCCAAAAATTGGGGAAAGGAAACAATACCGACAAAAAATGAGTAGCTAGATAAATTATTTTACTAGATTGAATTGGATGATGCTATGTGCAATGTATTATGGGAAACTGTGGGAACTTTTAAAAACTCATGCAACCCTTTGTTCTGGGCTTTTTCTTCGTTTTTTTGTGGAAACCATGTTGCAACAATAAATAGACCAGGCTTCCTAACCAGCTATTGTTTTGCTTCAATCTGCCTGGTTGTGTTCTCTTGCTCGAACCTGAGCAATTCTGAACCCGCAGAGCTAGACCCTAGTGAGGTTGGGAAATGGTTTAAGTACCGCACCCCAAGATTTTGTCCTCATCACCTTCACAGCACTTAATTTAGCAGGTCTTCTGGCTGATGAGATGAAGGAATTCTTAATGACAGCACCTCTTCCCCCACACCCTCCCAATGCAGGCTGATACTAAATATCCAAGTGAGTTCATACCCCAAGACCATTTTTTGCCGTGAACTATGTTCTTATAAACCACAGAGCCTAGGACTTGCCGATCAGAAGGTCGGCGGTTCGAATCCCCACGACGTGTTGAGCTCCTGTGGCTCGGTCCCTGCTCCTGCCAACCTAAAGCGGCTTAGTCCTGCTGGCCACATGACCCGGAAGCTGTACGCTTCCCTCGGCCACTAAAGCGAGATGAGCGCCGCAGCCCCAGAGTCGGTCATGACTGGACCTAATGGTCAGGGGTCCCTTTACCTTTACCTTTATGTTCTTACTGAAACTGTTTCTATACTCCAGATATTTATGTCTTCTTTTCCCCTGCTGGTGAATGAAGCTTAAAGTCTCCAGCCGTCTCTTCAAACGGCTTCTCTTCAATGTGCAATAAGATTTGCGCTATAACCTTCCCGGTCCAAACATTAAAATAGTTTCTCTTCTCTCTGGATGCTTTCTTGAACAACAAGAGCCCATTTTTTCACGAAAGCTCCTCCTATAATATGTTATACGTCTTCTCCCCTATGCGTATTATCCATACAATAAAGTTTTTGTTGCAAATGACACTTTTCAGTCAACTTATAACTTACTTCCAGCTTGGGATGCTTGGCTCTTTTTGCTGACACTTTGGGCTGTATCGAACAAAGCTGTTCTGTTGGCGGAAGGTTTTCCGCCTGCACAATGGAAGGTTCCTCCTCTCTCTTCACCTCACAAATCGGTTCCAGGGCTTCACCCAACTCTCCAAACCAGATGTTCAGGGGACGCAAGGGGCAGTAGGAATCTACTTCACTTTTAATCTCTGGATCTTTACTTCCTGGAATCAAAAAGAAAGGAAGCATGTGAGGAACTGAGTCTCTAAGGAGAAGGAACCAACCAAATTCACAGCTGTGGAGAAGATAGCAAAGACATCACCCATGCAAATATTCAGTGGGGAGGCAGAACCTGCCATACATTAAATAAACCGGGCTGATATTTACTAAGGTGTTGTTTTAAGTTAGCTATTCAAGGGCAGAATATTGGTTAGCAGGAACTGTTGGTAATTGATGACTGTGTCACCCACTGGAACCAAAAATTCTGTCATTTTCTGCGAGAACCAACCAAACTTCCGGAAAGGAAGAGAGTTGAGGGTGGCAGAAGTCTACAAAAAACAAACACACTATTATCAGGGAACCAGTTCAAAAATCACCTGTCTACAGAGGACCTTAACTCAGGTGTGAGGAACTATGTCCCTCCAGATGTTATTCCCAGCTCACATCATCATTGATCATTTGGCCAGCTATGACTGGAGGGCCACAGGACCCTCGTACCTACGGGACCGCCTCTCCTGGTATGCCCTGTGGAGGACCTTATGGTCCATAAATAACAACACTTTGGAAGTTCTGAGCCCCAAGGAGGTTAGATTGGCCTCAACCAGGGCCAGGGCCTTTTCAGCTCTGGCCCCGGCCTGGTGGAACACCCTACCTCAAGAGATCAGGGCCCTGCGGGTTTTGACATCTTTCCGCAGGGCCTACAAGACAGAGCTGTTCCGCCTGGCCTTTGGGCTGGACTCGGTTTAAACCCCCCTCTCATTTATTTTTTTGATGGAACCCCTTATATGGGATTTGTATATAAAATTTCCCTCGGCTCTTTTTGCTGACCCATGTAGGACCGGCATGGATAGTCAGCCCCGGTGAATATTTGATGTTTTCTCCCCTTATGGCTTTGATCTATAGGCTACCACTAAAAAGAGGCTGCATTTTAAGTTGCATTTTAAACTGTATTCAAACTTACATTTTAATCAACTGTTCTCTGTTTTGTTTTGGGGGTTTTGTTTGTTTGTTTTGTTTTGTTTTTAATGTTTTTACTGTACTTATATTCAGTGTTAGCCGCCCCGAGCCCAGTCTTGGCTGGGGAGGGCGGGGTATAAATAAAATTTTATTATTATTATTAATTATAATTATTATTATTCTTCACTTCTCCCTTCCTCCTTGTCATTGTGAGAGCTGCTCATTTTCTTCCTGATGTACCAGCTCACAAGAAGACTTCTTCTCCTGCCCCAAGAGTACAAGGTCTACAGAAGCGCCTCTGGGCAAGGGGTTTTGCCAAAATATTTTTGGAAGGCCACAAGATTACTGTGCACCAGACAACCATGGACAGCCGGTCCCTTAGGGCGAAAGGGTCACTGCCCCACAAACCTCAGCCTACCTGCCTTCTCCCTTACAGACAGCAAGGGAGTGGCTCTGCCCATCATTGGCTCTCGCTTCGCTCACCGCTGGGTCCCCCTCCATGCTGCCCTGCCAGTCTCAACGGGCACCAGACACCACTGCAGAAAACCTCCAATTTCCAGGCAAGAAGGAGCACATTCGCAGTTACCTGCTGCTGAGTATCCTTCCATGCAGGGCAGTATAACCAGTTCTTCGAGCCAGCAGATGAGGTCTGGCCTGGGCATGAGAGGGTCTCCTCCTTCTTGGGAGAAAGGAAAAGCCGGCCTAATTACAAACACATTTCCTTCTGAAACATCCCCGTTTCCGTCTCCCACACCCTGTTCTTGGCAAGAGGAGGAGGTCTCTCCCCCCTCCCCCCGTACTTGGGTGCCCACCTGCCTATTGCCCAGTTCAGATTTTTGGGGAAGGGCCATTGCTCAGTGGGGGAGCACTGGCCTCACGAGCAGAAGCTCCCAAGTTTAATCCCAGGGCTGAACACTGAGCTAGAGAGACCAATGGTCAGACTCGCCATAAGGCAGTATGGATAAGAAGAGAACAATACAGCCTAGATCAGACACGTCCAACTCTCAGAAGACTGCGATCTACTCCCGGTATAATACGTCTAGCAGTGTTCTACCTATTGTCATCTTTTTAGGGAAGATTTACCAGAGTTGTTGAGCTTTATTTAGGGATGAAGGACCAGAGAGTTGCGCTAGATGATCCTCAGGGTCCTTTCCAACTCTATGATTATAAATACGATACAATAACCTTTATTGTCCTTGTCCCACACAGATCAACGAAACTGAAAAAATCTACATCAGACATTCAAAAACCAATAAGCCTGCTATCCCAGCCTGGTTAACCCCCTAAAAACTCTGATACCCCATAATTAAATACAATATACTCCCATAGAGACTACCTTACACTGCGTTTAAAACCAAAATTGCATTTGGATAGAAACTGTTTCTCAGGCGGCTAGTCCTAGTCTTTATAACCCTGTACCTTCTTCCAGAAGGCAGAAGCTGAAAGAGATCATTTCTGGGGTGCGCACTATCCTGCGCTATCTTTGCAGCTTTCTTGTGACACCTGGAAGCATAGATTTGATCCATGGTGGGAAGAGTGCATCCAATTATTCTCTCTGCAGTCTTTATAACCCTGGACAGAATTGTTTTTCCCCTGACTGTGCAGCTCCCAAACCACACACACAGAGTTAATACACTCTCAACAGTACAATGGTAAAATGCCATCAACAGGTGCTTTGAGAGATTGTTTTTCTGGAGGCTTCTCAGAAAATATAACCTCTGCTGTGCTCTCTTCATCAGGTCTTTGCTGTTTTCTCCCCAGGTTAGGTCATCTCTCAACTCCATTCCCAGAAATCGAAACACCGAGACCTGTTCCACGCACATCCCCTCAATAATGAGTGGCTGAATATTCAATTTACATTTCCTAAAGTCCGCAATAATCTCTTTTGTTTTCTTTAAGTTTGGGAGTAAGTTGTTTTTCCTGTGCCACTCCCCCAACTGCTCAACTTCCTTCCTATAAGCCGCCTCCCCCTCTCCAGCCGTGATTAAACCAACCACCGTTGTATCATCTGCAAACTTAATAATCCTATTACTGGGGTATTTGGGGCTGGAAACCCCTGCAGAATCAACATATAACTTCAGAGCATATGCTGTCTCAACAGATATCATACCATCCTGCCTAGTTGCATCTCTCTCTTGCTAGTAAACTTTAACAAAAACATCATTAACCCAGAATGGCTATACCGAATGATCCCTGCTGCTGAGACTCCAACACTATACAGTCGCACCTTGGCTCCTGAATGCCTGGGGAGTCAAACGTTCCAGCTCCCGAACGATCGAAAATTGGAAGTGAGTGTTCTGGTTTTTGAACATTCTTTTGGAAGCCGAACGTCCGACGGGGCTTCCAATTGGCTGCAGGAGCCAATCAGAAGCCGCGCTTTGGTTTTCGAACATTTCAGAAGTTGGATGGACTTCCGGAACAGATTGTGTTCGACTTCCGAGGTACGACTGTACCTGTTTGTATTTATATCTTTAATGCTATTTTTAATATAACGTTTTGCCTTGCTTGAAAACCCATGCAATGATGACCAGTTAGGGCAGGTGTGCTATTCTCCAAAATAAATTGCGAGTCCAGCAATGAAGAGTGAGAAATCTCATCTCCTCAGTGTCTTACGAACCAAAGGGTAGAGAGGTCCCTACCCAGGGAGGTCACATTCCTATAATTTTCCAGCATGATTTCCTTGTACAGAGCCTTCTGCCATGGGTCCAGGAGTTCCCACTCCTCCTTCGTGAAATGTATGGCCAACTCCTCAAAGGACACCAGACCCTGAAAAGTAATAATAATAATAATAATAATAATAATGCCCCGCCCATCTGGCTGAGTTTCCCCAGCCACTCTTCACTCCTCACAAATAATCCTAAAGAAATGGGTGTCAATCTGCCTGCTTCACCCACAGTGCAGGTAAAGAAATTTTGGAAATATTGTACAAGAGCCAAAGCTTATGGCCTACTTAAAGGACGCTTTGGATGTCGAAAAAGCAAAAGATAGACCCCATAACCAAAGAGGAACCCAAACTTTTCATTCCAATGAATCCCAAAGCATCATACAAACTAAAGATAAAAGTAACATAATAGAACATCACAAACACAGCATAAATCATAAATAGAATACCTCACCTACCTGAGCTGCCTGCAGAGCAGCCATTTCTTCTCTTTTCACAAAGAGGAGGCCTCCCGGAAGGGGTCACTGAGGTTCTTCCACGACCTGTGGGGACAGGTTGTGGGGTGTGAGAGAGACAAGTAGGGTTGGAAGATCTTTATCCTTTCCCACCTTTCCCCCCACTTTAGTTCCACCACAATGTGGAAAGGTAAAAAATAACATAACATAAATTCATTGTGGCCCACGAAGCTCACAGCCCAGAGGACCTTGCAGGGTGCCTTCTTGGAGAACTACAGTTCCCCCAGGGATCCTTGCAGAGAAGTCGGGCCCTTCGAAAAGGTGCCTTGCTTCAAGGGTGTTTCAATTAATAGGGAGGGTCTGCCCTACGCCACGCGATATGTGGGGGAACCACAAATGATCCAGCAGCAGGAGGAGCTGAGCACACCTACTGCTGCGGAATTAATTAATTAATTGATGGATGGATTAATAACAATAATAATTTTGCACCCTGCCCATCTGACTGGGTTGCCCAGAGACTACGGGAGAAAATAAGACGTGGTTTCTAAAACAGAGGAGGGGGGAAATTGCTTGCAAGGTGGTGGGAGGGATTTCCCCCAGCTGGGCTGGTGAGAAGGGGGCTGGGGGTGGGATAAGAGGGGGGTCCCTTTCACCCCTTCCTCGCCCCCCAGGAGGCCTCAGCTGCTGCCTCACCCTCCTAAGACTCACCCTCAGCGCCTCCCCAGCAACAATTGGGGAGGATTTGGGGGGTAATTGGGGAGGGGGAGGGGGGAAGAGTCGCTGGGTGGGCGTAGACACTTCCGGGTTCCCAACGGCAGCGGCTAAGGGTCGTCCATGTGCGGGGCAAGCGGGAGTGGAAATAGGCAGGAGTGGGAGGAGAAGCCTTAAATAAAGCAGGAGGGATTCGAAGGTTCCATATCCCTCCGGCCGAAAAAGGATAATGGCTGGATAATGGCTATATATGAAGCCACATTACGCATGCAACCAGCAAGGAAATGTTGGGGGAGTTTCGTGGATGGAGAGCTTGTAAAATGAGTGGAATTTATATTTAAAAATTGTATGTATTTGTATATATACAAAATATTGTGTGTGTACGTGTCTTATCTATCTGTATGTATGTATGTATGTATAATTATACATATACATTCAAACCTATATATAGTTTATATAAAATAGATACTAATCAGGAAGGGTTATCATATGCCTTTGAAGTCGCTGCGCAACCTGTGGAAGAGGTAGACAAATCGCCTTGACTAGACACCTCTCCCGCTTTGACCTCAGCTGCTCCCTCCCTCCCTCCCTCCATTCGCGGATTGAACCAGGAAGGAACGCACGCGCTTCCTTTGAACGCTCGCCGCTCATTTCCCCCCCGCCTCTCTAGGAAGCGCATGACGCTCCCTTTAACCCTTAGAGAGCCAAGCGGCGGCGGGGGTTTGAAAGGCTGGATTCTTAGAGAGGCAGGAAATGGGGGAACAGGGGGATGTCAATAGTGGGAGCAACTTCCTGCCTTGCGTTTCCCCCACCCTCCACAAAATGTTTCTGCAAAAGCGGCTTGTGAATGCTGTTTGCCAGAAGCTGCAGGCAGGTCAGTGGGTGTTGCTAGAGCGCGTGAAAAGTGCATTTAAAAGTGGGTTTGCTGGTGGGGGGAGAGGAGGGGCCGGGTCTTTCTTGGGAGAGGGTGGCAGGTACAAAAGAATTATAGAATCCTAGAGTTGGAAGGGACCCTGAGCATCATCTAGTCCCACCCCCAGACCCTCCAACGTTTTTCCTATGAAAATCATTCCATAATGATAATTTTACTATTTATACCCCACACATCTGACTGGGTTGCCCCAGCTACTCCGGACAGCTTCCAACATACGTAAAAACATAAAAACATTTTTTTAAAAAAACCTTCCCTATACAGGATCGCCTTCAGATGGCTCAGGGGTCGGATAGCTCCATACCCTCCAATGTTTCCCCAATTAAAATAGGGATGTCCTAAGAAAAAGTGGGACATTCTGGGATCAGATCCAGAAACTGGGACGGCTTCTCTAAATCAGGGATGTCCCTGGAAAATAGGGACACTTGGAATGCAAGAATATGCCACTGTCCCTTACAGGGATCAAACCTGCAACCTGCTGATGGAGAGGATACAGATTGCTGGTGGAGAGGAGCTGGTGGAGAGGGGAGACTGTGGAGTTGCTGGTGGAGAGGGGAGACGGTGCCTGGCCCAAGATCACCCAGCGAGCTTCATGACTGAGCGGTGATTCGAACCCTGCTCTCCCAGTTCCGAGTCCAGCATTCTAACCATTACGCCACCCTGGCTCTCCAGTGAAATGTTGCCAGCCTTTAATTCTGGGTACCCCAAAGAGAAAGCCATTCCTCAGAATCACTCAGTTCTGTGCACGCATCTGCACATCCTTCCTCAAGGCCATTTGTCTTCTTCTTCTGAGGCGATCCCTCGTAGCCGAGTAAGATTGTCTTTCACGAACCCAGTTTTAACAGCGAGTCCGTGAGTGGCTGTGGAGGCCAATTCTGGATCCACACCTTTGGTAAAGGCTGTTCTCCAATTGGAGTGCTCACAGGCCAGTGTTTCCCAGTTATCAGTGCTTATACAGTCGTACCTCGGACTTCGAACGCCTTTGGCTCCCAAACGCCGCAAACCCAGAAGTGAGTGTTCCGGTTTGCGAACGTTCTTTGGAACCCAAGCACTCAATGTGGGTTCTGTGACTTCCGATTGGCTGTAGCAGCTTCCTGCAGCCAATTGGAAGCCGTGCCTTGGTTTCCAAACTTTTAGGAAGTCAAACGTACTTCCGGAACGGATTCCGGATACAGAGGTACCACTGTACAGGGTTACATACGCTTCAGGTTACAGAAACTTGAGGTTACAGACTCCGCTAACCCAGAAATAGTACCTTGGGTTAAGAACTTTGCTTCAGGAGGAGAACAGAAATCACATGGTGGCAGCGGCAGGCCCCATTAGCTAAAGTGCTTCAGGTTAAGAACAGTTTCAGGTTAAGAACGGACCTCCGGAACGAATTAAGTACGTAACCAGAGGTACCACTGTGCTAGATTTTTTAAAAATTTGCCTTGAGAGTGTCTTTAAACCTCTTTTGCTGCCTCATGGTTGTTTGTCTCTTTCCCTTCAGGGTGAGTAGTTTGTCATCCACCTGCTTCTGAATGACCTTTCTGCGGTCCGGGGATGAGGCATCTCTGAAGGAGCCCTTCTGAACCCCCTTTTGCGTTGACACAGCAGCTCTGGTTCCCAGCGGCGTTGCGGGACGTGGGCAAGAGGCCTCGGGCTAAGCCTGGGAGGCGGGATGGCGGTGGAGCAAGCAGATAGGTCTCCTTCCCTGACTCTCCAGCTGCAGGCCGTGCCGGATGAAAGCAAGGACCCAGAGATGAAGATGGAGCCAGAGGTGCTTCAGGGCCTCAAAGAGGCAACAGGGGCAGGAGACAGCTCGCCAGACTCCCAGTCAGCGGCCAGCGGGGTCCCCAAACGCTGGGAAGAGCTGCAGCGCATTAAGCAGGAACCAGGTGAGGGTCTGTCGTCGCTCCGCTGGGAAGCCCAGTGGCAGGAATTCCTGAAGGCGGTGCAGACCCCTCACTCTGGCGAGGGCGACCCACAGGTGCCAGAAGCCGTGCCATGGGGTGAAGGCAAGAACGCCCTGTCCCGCTGCGAGAGGGCAGAGGCCGTCAGCCAGGGGACTCAAGAACAGAGCCAGGATGGGGTCCTTCCTTTCAACAGAGCAGCCCAGCAGGCTGATGGGAGGGAGGGCGCCACTGGCGATGTCGGACCAGCGATAAAGATGGAGGACTCCGCCAGCGGAGAGGCCCAGCGTCGGCTTTTCAGGCAGCTCTGCTACTGGGACGCCCGGAGTCCTCGCGAGGTCTACGGGCGGCTCCGGGAACTGTGTGCGCAGTGGCTGAAGCCAGAGAGGAGCACCAAGGAGCAGATCCTGGACCTGGTGATCCTGGAGCAGTTCCTGGCTGTCCTGCCCTCGGAAATGGGGAGCTGGGTGAAGGAGCGAGGCTCAGAGAGCTGCGTCCAGGCCGTGGCCCTGGCAGAGGAATTCCTCCTCAGGCACCAGGAGGCGGAGAAAGCGGGAGGGCAGGTGAGAGGGCCTCATCCTGGGATTTCCCCCTGAGGCGGTTGTGGCGCAAAGGCCTGAGTGTCACACCTTTAAAAGGGTGGAGACCAAGGGTGGGGAGCCTCAGGCACAGGGGCCAAATGCAGGCAACTCTCTGGCCCTCAGGACCCTTCTCAGGCCATACCCTTTGCTGTCCATCGCTCTTCCGGATGTTTAGCTGAAATCTCCTTTCTTGTAACTTGAAGCCATGTGTTCGAGTCCTACCTTCCAGAGCAGGAGAACACAAGCTCGCTCCATCTTCCTTGTGACAACCTTTATTAGAAGATAGCTATCCTAATTCTCCTCTTTTCCTTTTTGTTTTTTTATAATAATTGTTTGATTTTAGAAATTATAAACTTAAAACAAAGTCAATTATAAAAAAGCCATGTAAAGAGATTACTCTGAATCTCAGGATTTCCCCCCCATCCCCTCCATGGGGTCCTAATATCAATATTTACAACTGCATATCAGTCCGTTATCCACATTTTTTATCCATCTAAATTGTCCATAGTTTCTGTTACTTTACAAGTGTGGTTAAAATCACGTAAACAGCCTTGATTCCCCCCCCTCCCCACGCAAAGAATTCTGGGAACTGTAGTTTGTTCCGGATGCTGAGAGTGCAGGAGGTTCTCATATTCTTACACGGCTAGAAATGGAACACTGGACATTGCTACGATGGTCCCACCCATCCATCAGACTTAGACCTTATCTCTGGTCTGATCCCGTTCCTCACCGCTTCTGTCGTTCTGTGAAATAGTGTCTGGACTAGGGTTACCAGATGTCCCTATTTTCTGAGGCAGTCCCCGGATTTGTGAATAAGTCCCCGGACAAATTCCATCCGCGGAATGTCCCCGGATTTCATCTAATGTCCCCGGGAAACGCAGCAGCTGCAGTTTCAGCAGCCCGGGCCAGTTGGCTCTGGCTGGCTTCAGGAGCTGCTCGGAAGTCCCCATATGATGGTGATGCAGGAGCTCTAAGATGCAGCTTCCGGGCTGCCTCCACCTTCCCTGAGCCCAGCAACTCAGCTGCGAAGGGTATCGGAGCAGCCTCCCATCTCCTTGTTGTTGTCGTTTAGTCGTGTCCGCCTCTTCGTGACCCCATGGACCAGAGCACGCCAGGCACTCCTGTCTTCCACTGCCTCCCGCAGTTTGGTCAAACTCATGCTGGTAGCTCCGAGAACACTGTCCCACCATCTCCTCCTCTGTCGTCCCCTTCTCCTTGTGCCCTCCATCTTTCCCAACATCAGGGTCTTTTCCAGGGAGTCTTCTTTTCTCATGAGGTGGCCAAAAAATTGGAGCCTCAGCTTCAGGATCTGTCCTTCCAGTGAGCACTCAGGGCTGATTTCCTTCAGAATGGAGAGGTTTGATCCTCTTGCAGTCCATGGGACTCTCAAGAGTCTCCTCCATCACCAGAATTCAAAAGCATCAATTTCCCAACTCCTGCTTGCGTGCAAGCAGGAGCGGGGCGGGGATCTCTCAGCTGTGAAGGGAGGCTTCACGCTGCCTATCGGAGCTTGCGTGCAAGCAGGAGGGGGCAGGGATCTCTCAGTTAGGCAACGGGAAGCCTCCCTTCCCAGCTGAGGGATCCCTGCTCCCTCCTGCTAGCACGCAAGTAGGAATGGGATTGGGGCTGCTCCGATGGGATGGGAGGCATCGTCCTGCCTGAGCCTCGCTGCTGCTGCTGCTCTTGGCCCTCCTCCGCCTTGTATGCCAGACCCACTGCGCACTGCTTCCCCACCACCACCGAAGAACGTACAACTTAGGGGCTGCCCAGGCTCATGGAGAAAGGAGATAGAAGCCTCAGAGGAAGGGGAAACATGGCGGTTGAGGTCAAGGCGGCGGACGCCCCTCTGCCAGCCCACCGCCATCGCTGCAGTAGCAACATCCCAAACGTGTAGTATGTATGTATGTATATATGTATAGGGTCCCCAGATTCATTGAAAAAAATCTGGTAACCTTAGTCTGGACCGCTTTGTTTCTTGACTAAAACGTTGACGGGTATTTCAGGTGCCAGGGGCCTTCCAAGAGGCTGCTGTGACCTTCGCTGGAAATGTGGAGGCATCGCCGGAAACAACGCAGAGGCAGCTTGGTGGGGAGTTCAAGCGGGAAAATGAGGGGGTCTCCAGCGTGCTGGGTAAGGGCTCACCCCCCGCCGTGAATTGTCGTTTCTTGTAGGTATAATGCCCTGATGCAGGGAATCACCAACATGGGGTGCTCGGCCCCTTCTGTGACACCCATGAAAGGTCTCAGTAGAGAAACCCCTCAAAAATCCACAGTCCACAACAGACTTGTTTCTTCTTCCTGCTCAGTTCCTGTTTGCATTGACTTAGCCATTCCTACATTGAAATGCCCCCGAAACTGGCTTTAGGGAAGTTTTTAATGTTTGATGTTTTATCGTGTTTTTAATATTCTGTTGGGACGCGGGTGGCGCTGTGGGTTAAACCACAGAGCCTAGGACTTGCCGATCAGAAGGTCGGCAGTTCAAATCCCCGCGACAGAGTGAGCTCCTGTTGCTCAGTCCCTGCTCCTGCCCACCTAGCAGTTCGAAAGCACATCAAAGTGCAAGTAGATAAATAGGTACCACTCCGGCGGGAAGGTAAACAGCGTTTCCGTGCGCTGCTCTGGTTCCCTAGAAGCGGCTTAGTCATGCTGGCCACATGACCCAGAAGCTGTATGCCGGCTCCCTTGGCCAATAAAGTGAGATGAGCATCGCAACCCCAGAGTCGGTTACGACTGGACCTAATGGTCAGGGGTCCCTTTACCTTTTTAATATTCTGTTGGGAGCCACCCAGAGTGGCTGGGGGGGGGGGCCTGGCCAGATGGGCGGGGTATAAGTAATGAAAAATTACTATTACTATTACAGTGGTACCTTGGGTTAAGAACTTAACTCGTTCTGGAGGTCCGTTCTTAACCTGAAACTGTTCTTAACCTGAGGTACCACTTTAGCTAATGGGGTCTCCTGCTGTCGCTGTGCTGCCGCCACGCGATTTCTGTTCTCATCCTGAAGCAAAGTTCTTAACCCAAGGTACTATTTCTGGGTTAGCGGAGTCTGTAACCTGAAGCGTTAGTAACCTGATGCATCTGTAACCTGAAGCGTCTGTAATCCGAGGTACTACTGTACTACTACTACTACTACTGCTGCTGCTGCTGCTGCTACTACTTCTATTACTATTATTTCATTGGTGGTCAGGATTAGACACTCTCCTTCCCTTCTGCCCTGAACTGAGGAAAGCATTTCTCTTCGTGTATGTGCTGAGACATGTCCTCATTCCTAGGATTTTTTTTAAAAAATAGAAAACTCTGGCACTTTGAGAGTTAAACAGAAAAAAGACTTATTTCCCAGAAATGTTTCAGGAGTTGGAAATCTACAAAGAACTAGCAAACTGTATACATTGAACTCTGCAGGTGTTGCAGGCTTTTCAATAAGATGGCGAATGCTCAGCTGAAATTTACGACTTTCCAAAATATTTAGTAGAAAAGCTGCCCGTCTCTTTGATAAAAGCAGAATCAACTGCTAAAAGTTTATAGAATCACTGGGTTGGAGATAGCTTTTTGGCTCCACGAAGCTGATTGGCCTTGAAGATGAAATTTAACAGGTGGGCGGGGACACCCCCTGTCAATCACTTGATGTCGCAATAACATCAGATGGAAGGTGCCGCTAAAACAAAGTGTTTTCCCTCCCTCCTTCATTTTAAGCGGGGCGTTCTGATGCAAACACCATCCTGTTTCACATCTGGTCTAACCCCACCCCCCAGTCTGGGTGAAAGAACATGATTTGCAAATGAGAGGTTCTTTCTGCAGCTTAACTTGTTGCATCCCTAACTCATGGGATCATAGAATTGTAGCATTGGAAAGGATTTTGAGGGTCATCTGGCCCAAACACCTGCAATGCAGGAATCTCAGCTAAAGCATCCATGACAGATGGCCTTCTAAAAACCTCCAATGAAGCAGGTTGGTTTTATTTATTTATTTATTTATTTATTTATACCCCGCCCATCTGGCTGGGTTTCTCCAGCCACTCTGGGTGGCTTCCAACAGAATATTAAAATACAATAGTCTATTATAAAAGCTTCCCTAAACAGGGCTGCCTTCAGATGTCTTCTAAAAGTCTGGTAGTTGTTGTTCTATTTGACATCTGGTGGGAGGGCATTCCACAGGTTGGGTGCCACTACCGAGAAGGCCCTCTGCCTGGTTCCCTGTAACTTAGCTTCTCGCAGGGAGGGAACTGCCAGAAGGCCCTTGGCGTTGGACCTCAGTATCCGGGCAGAACAATGGGGGTGGAGACGCTCCTTCAGGTATACTGGGCTGAGGCCGTTTAGGACTTTAAAGGTCAGCACCAACACTTTGAATTGTGCTCGGAAACATACTGGGAGCCAGGGTTAGTTGCTCCAGTTCATTCCTAAAAATCTCCTTTTGTTATTTCAGCAGGTGACAGGGACCAGTGTGCTACTGGTGGAGAATTATTCTGGGTCCCACAAGGTAGAGCGATGGGTCAGGAGCTGGAGGAAAACGATGAAAGCCAAGGAAAGTCAGATAAGTTTCGGAGCCATGAGATGTGGAGAGACAAATTTCTCCCTTGCCTGGACGATGGCGACGCCTGCGAAATGTCAGCCCAGCAGGGCGCTCTCAAAAGGAAGAAGCGCGTCAGAAGCGCAGTGAGCGAGAAGCTTCTCCGAGACGAATCGAACCTCCGTGGAATCCACACGGGGGAGAAACCGCACGACTGCTCGGTCTGCGGGAAGATATTCCGCAGGCGCTCAGACCTCAACAGCCACCAGCGAACCCACACGGGAGAGAAGCCTTACGTTTGCCTGAACTGCGGGAAGAGGTTCAACCGGAGCACGAACCTTATTTCACACAAGAGAATCCACACGGGGGAGAAGCCCTATAAATGCTCGGACTGCGGGAAAAACTTCTGCCACAAATCCGGCCTCATCAGGCACCGGAGGACCCACACGGGAGAGAAGCCGTACGCCTGTTCCGAGTGCGGGAAGAGCTTTAGCCAGAGGCAACATCTGATAACCCACCAGCGGAACCACACGGGAGAAAAACCGTTCACGTGCTCCGAGTGCGGGAAGAGCTTCAACCAGAGCCAGCACCTTACCACGCACCAGAGAAACCACACTGGGGAGAAGCCCTTTGAATGCTCCCAGTGCGGCAAACGCTTTTGCGACAAGTCCACCCTTTTTAGACACCAGAGAAGCCACATTGGGAAGAAACCCTTCAAATGCTCCAAATGCGAAGAGAGCTTCTACCGGAGCAAGCATCTTATCAGACATCAGAGAATCCATCTTGAACCTTCGACGGTCTAATTTCGTGGGGTTTTTTTCCCCTCCTAAGTTAATGTATATAAACAGCGTTTGTTCCTTGCTTTTTGCTGTCCGCAAATCATGTGTCGAAGACATTGGGGATACCGTATTTTTTGCTCCATAAAACGCACTTTTGTCTTCCTAAAAAGTAAGGGGAAATATCTGTGCGTCTTACAGAGCGAATGTGTGGTCCCTAGAGCCGAATTGCCCAGGGGCAAAATGCAGATCATGCTTTTTTGAGATAGAGAGAGAGAGAGGGAAGTGGGTGTTCAAACAAAGCCGCTGATCGGCAAGCAATCGGGAGCGAGATAAGGGACGCTAGCAATAAAGGAGGCTGCCTGCGAGGGGGGAGGTAAAGACAGCAAACTTGCAAGGAGAGGAGACAGGAAGACTAAAGCAATGAGGAGAGAAATTAGAAGAAAAGGAGGAGCAAAAAACTGCTCCAGCTAAGGAAAAGACAATAAGGCAAACAAGAGGGAAGGGGGTGTTGAAAGGAAACAGCTGATCAGTAAGCGATCGGGGAGGGAGATAAGGGACACTAGCAATAAAGGAGGCTGCCTGGGAGGGGGAGGTAAAAGCCCATGGATCCTCAGGATTACATTGGGTCACCCCAAATTTACCATCAGATCACATAGCATGTCCATGGCTACAGCCTGCACCAAAAATATCATGCACCTACTGTTGCCTGGGGCCGCAATGGTGCAAAAACGTGGTTACAAAGCACGGATCCACATGGATCCTCAGGATTTTTGCATTGGGCTACTCCAAACTCACTGTCAAATCACATGTCTGTGGCCACAGCATGAACCACAAAAATCATACATCCACTGTTTCGTTCGGAATATTCTTTTTCTTGTTTTCTTCTAAAAACTAGGTGTGTCTTATGGAGCGGAAAATACAGTAATTCCTGCCTTCAGACAGATGGGTGGGGTACAAATAAAAAAATTACCATCATCATCACTCGATAGCACTCGCCTCTGTGAATTTGTCTTTTTTAAAATCAGTGGCTGTTGGTGCTTCCTGTGGCAGTGAGTTCCACAGTTTAACTGTGAGATACTTTTCTTTGGTCCAACGTTCAGCATCATTGGACGTCTGGTGTTATGGGAGCGCGAGAAGCACGTTGTCAGTGTTCCCCATGGCTTGCATTTCTTTTTGCGTGCCACGCATTAGTTTTCCCTCCTCAAAATAAAATAAATGTGACAAGCAGCCCATAAGATGGACCGCGCATAATTTTATAAAGTTCTGCCTCGTTGCCTCTTTCTCGCATTTCCATCTAAACCAAAAAAAATCCCCAAATGTTGAAACCTCTCCTTACGGGGGAGATGGTCCGACTTTGGTGGGTGTTTTCTGAAACTCTTCCCAACTCTATGATATCCTTTTGGGAGGGTGGGGACCACATGGGCAAAGCAGCGTTGTTAGCAGAAATATGAATTACTTAGTCCTTTTACAATTTCTCTCTCTGTTAGAAGCTGCCTTAAAGGTAAAGGGACCCCTGACCATTAGGTCCAGTCGTGACCGACTCTGGGGTTGCGGCGCTCATCCCGCTTTACTAGCCAAGGGAGCCGGTGTACAACTTCCGGGTCATGTGGCCAGCATGGCAAACCAGAGCAGCGCATGGAAACGCCGTTTACCTTCCCACCGGAGCTGTACCTATTTATCTACTTTTGAACTGCTAGGTTGGCAGGAGCAGGGACCAAGCAATGGGAGCTCCCCCGTCGCGGGGATTCGAACCGCCGACCTTCTGATCGGCAAGTCCTAGGCTCTGTGGTTTAACCCACAGCGCCACCCGCGTCCCTTCTAGGAAGCTGCCTCACGCCAGGTCAAATTATCCAGCCGTCTAGCCCAGCAGTGGTGAGTGTCTGCAAATATTTTGGATCTCAGACAGAAAAAGGTCTTTCCCCTCCTCCTGCTCCCTGGTCTTTTTAAACGGAGTTTGAACCCAAGACCTTGTGAGGCAGGTGTTCTGCCACCAAGCTACAAATCCTGCAGTATTTGAATATCCCGATATCGACCCTCCCACTGTCTTCCCCCCACCCTAAAATCCCACTCTGTAAAGACTGCATTTCCCACTTGGTTCCTGACATCGTTTGTTCAGATGTGAAACTCAGCCAGAGGGGAATGAATGAATGAATGAATGAATGAATGAATACATAAATATGATAATTCCTGATCCAACACAATTAACCTTCCTCTCCTGTCCAGCCACTGCCGGGATGAAATTGTGTCTTCATTTTTTATTTTTTTAAAATCATTTTTATTGATTTTCCAATAAAAACAGCCAATCGAGATATCCGAATCATAATCCAATTAAAAATAATAAACTAAAATAAAAACAACAACCAAATTATAGTCCAAATTGCAATTATTAATTTTTACGGGCTCCCCATAGTCTGGACCTCTGAAGCATATCTCCAAATCTTCCTTCCTGCCTCTTCTCGTTGCTTTCATATTTTCCGCCTTCTGATCTTAACGCTTTAAAGTTCTCCGTCCCTGGCTATGCGATTCTCAGTCATGTCAAAAATCATATATCCTTTCATCCATCGAATACAGCTTTATTTGTAAATATATATTTTTTCGTGTCTTCATTTTTTCATATCGGGTTCTATTAAGGGTTTTCAGCATAAAACACAATGGAAGCCAAATTAATAAAAAGAACTAGGAAAGAAACAAGAATAAGGAAAAGAAGGAAATAACAAAGTAGAAAAAGAAGCGAAGACGAAAAAGAAGTGTGTGTGTGTGTGTGTGTGTGTGTGTAAATCCACAAGATCCTCTATCCTAATTTTATCTTAACCCCCGAGGGATGACAACCAAGATGATCAAAGGTCTGGAATCTAAACCTTATGAGGAACGGTTGAAGGTTTTGGGTAGGTTTAGCCTTGATAAGAGGAGACCAAGAAGAGGCAAGGTAGCCAATTTCAAATTTCGAAAAATAAATGTCAAATACCAGGCGGAGGGCCTTCTCGGTAGTGGCGCCCTCCCTGTGGAACGCCCTTCCTTCAGATGTCAAGGAGATATATTTTTTTTACTTAATTCTTTATAACATTTCTGCTAAAGCCATATAATCTTGTGTCTTCCAATACTTTGCGATAAGTATTCTTGCTGCTGTTGTAGCATACATAAAGAAAGTTCTATCCTTCTTTGTCACCAATTGGCCGACTATGCCCAGCAGGTTAGCCCAAGGCAACAGCTCTCCAGGACCTCAGAGCCTACCTCCCAGCCCCACCTGCGAGACAACAGGATTTGAACCTAGGACCTTCCACATGCAAAATGTGTTCTCCCACTAAGCTACTGCCTCTTCCTCTAAAAATAAAGCAAGATTCTAGTCCTCATTTTTTTTGTTTAGTCGTTTAGTCGTGTCCGACCCTTCATGACCCCATGGACCAGAGCATGCCAGGCACTCCTGTCTTCCACTGCCTCCCGCAGTTTGGTCAGACTCATGCTGGTAGCTTCGAGAACACCGTCCAACCATCTCGTCCTCTGTCGTCCCCTTCTCCTTGGGCCCTCCATCTTTCCCAACATCAGGGTATTTTCCAGGGAGTCTTCTCTTCTCATGAGGTGGCCAAAGTCTTGGAGTCTCAGCTTCAGGATCTCCTTCCAGTGAGCACTCAGGGCTGATTTCCTTCAGAATGGATCGGTTTGATCTTCTTGCAGTCCATGGGACTCTCAAGAGTCTCCTCCAGCACCATAATTCAAAAGCATCAATTCTTCGGCGATCAGCCTTCTTTATGGTCCAGCTCTCACTTCCATACATCACTACTGGGAAAACCATGGCTTTTACTATACAGACCTTTGTTGGGTGATGTCTGTGATGTCTAGGTTTGTCATTGTCTAGTCCTCATAGTTCCGAGCAAACAGCTGGTTTAAAAATGAATGTAGGAAGCTGTCTCAGGACATTGGTCCATCCAGCAACTAGCAGAAGCTCCTCAGGGTTTTGTTAAGAGACTGTTTTGTGAAGGATGCTGGGAACTGTAGTTTTGCGCTGGGACAAACTACAATTCCCAGGATTTCTTTGGGGAAAGCCATGTGCTTTGAATGTGGTTTGTATGCAAGCCCGGGAAACGGGAACAAGCAGAATGCACCAAGCTCTAGCGTTGCAATGAAAGTGAACCATGGTGGACATGTCCAGAGATTTAAAAGAATTGGGATATGATTCATGAAGAGATTTAAAAAATGGATAAAAGTATCGTATACCAAAAGGGCAGAAGCATTTCTATTAGGAATTTTGAATAAGGACATTCCCAATGACAAAATGAACATATTTCTGTCCGCAACAATGGCAGCGAGAATGTTAGTAGCCAGTAACTGGAAAGGAAATTATATCCCAACAAAGGGGGAACGGATAAGTAAACTTTGTGAGTACCTGGAGTTAGCAAAATTGACGGATTTAATAAGGCATAAATCAAAAATTATCATTCAGAAACAATGGAAATGTTTAAAGGATTATTTATACAAGCAGGGCTCAAATATGAAAGTTTGGTTGTGTCTAGACTAACCCTGTGAAGAATACAGAGAATATAAAGATTTGATCGATTATGAAAGAATTTAAGGAAGGGAAATGACTGAAGAACAGATGTAAATGCGAGCAAGATAACTAAGAGGCGTGTGATGAATGTGGTGGAAGTCTTTTAAAATATTTTAACTAAGATTATATACTGTAGTGTTTGAAGCAAGAATTTGCTAATATTTTCTTTTTTCTTCTTTTCCTTTTATCTGTTTTCTTATAACTTCTTTTTTTCTTATTAGTTTTCATTTTGGGAAATATGTATATAAGGGTGTTTACAGTGCTATGTATCTTTTTTGTTCTTTTTGTTGTCTTTTTACTGGAAAAAAAAATCAATCAATAAATAAATATATAAAAAAGAAAGCGAACCATTTTACAGAATCAACAGCACACTGCAAGGCTCATGCATTGTTTTTTTGTCTCAGTACAAATAGTTTGGAGGTGAAGAGGCGGTGGAAGAATCTGACCCCCTCCCTGGGTTGTGTAGGTTTCCACATAACCCCAAATCACCATTCGTACACTTCCTCTCCCATGTGCATCCTCTGCTGCTCAGTCAGGGCGGATCCTCGCTGGAAGCTCTCCCCACACATGGAGCATTCATGAGGATGTTCTTCGGCATTCAGCCTCCCCAGACCCAAACTGTGCTGGCCGTTCCTCCCAGGATTTGAGGAGAAGGGCTTTTCTGCTCCAAAGTGCACTGGGCTTTCACTAACGGGAACTGGACTTCTGGGTGATGGCTGCGTTCATTTGCTCCCTGGTGTCCTTTGGACTCACGCTTTTGCTCTGCAATCTCAGCTAACAAAGGAATGTTCCTCAGGGATATTCCCTCTGGCACAGCTTCCCTTGGTGGGAATTCTCCATCTTGATCTCTCTCCTTTTACATGCAGGTGAAACAAAAAACATTTTTTAAACATTATGTGTGTGGGAAACCCCTAAGCAGGACCTGGGAACAAGCGCCCCTCCTGGAGGCTCCAGCAGCTGCTATTCAGGAGGATTACTGCTTCCAACCATGGAGGCAGAGCATATAACCATCCAAAGTCTTCAGGTAAAGGTAAAGGGACCATTAGGTCCAGCCGTGACCGACTCTGGGGTTGCGGCGCTCATCTCGCTTTATTGGCCGAGGGAGCCGGCGTACAGCTTCCGGGTCATGTGGCCAGCATGACGAAGCTGCTTCTGGCGAACCAGAGCAGCGCATGGAAATGCTGTTTACCTTCCCGCCGGAGCGGTACCTATTTATCTACGTGCACTTTAGCGTGCTTTTGAACTGCTAGGTTGGCAGGAGCAGGGACTGAGCAACGGGAGCTCACCCCATCGTGGGGATTCAAACTGCCAGCCTTCTGATCGGCAAGCCCTAGACCCTGTGGTTTAACCCACAGCGCCACCCGTATCTAATCCCCTGTTAAAGCCCTCCAGGTTTTTCAGCCATTGGAAGGCACCACACTTTATTAGGAATATAGGAAGACTTTACACTGTGTAGTAATATTGATTAATAATAATAGCCAAGTCGTACCAGGCATTCATATCTAGGGAAGGAACGCCATAACTGGGCTGCCACCATGCAGATGGTGCCTTCTGCCAGGTCCATCGAGGTCAGTCTTGCCTCCACTGACTGGCAGTGGCTCTGCAAGGTCTTCCCAACCATACCTGCAGATGTCCTGGTCAGGGATGATGGGAGCTGTAGTCTTAAGCAAACAGAGGGCACCAGGTTGGCAAGGCTGAAAGCGTCTGTTTCAATCTGAAGTTCTTTGCCAGCGTGTTAAAAAGGGATAAAGTTAGAACTAGCAACCAGATTTTTAGGAGTTCTCTTCACGGAATCAAGTCCCGCCTGCTAAATCAGAACTCCTGTCCATTTAGGGCAGAGGCATATTTTCTCCCAATTCAAAAATGACAAGGAAGCCTATGAATGAAAAATGTTGCAGTATGAGATATAAGGATTTGCTAGAAAATAAAACCCCAAGGTGGCTGTCACCAATGGAAGCGAAAGCCTTGAAAAAGGTCAATATGGAGGTCAAATGGCCGAAATATTGGGAAATTTTGGAACAAGACGGAGATAGGCTGAAATTGCAGAGTTTTGAAAAACTAAAAAACAAAGTGCGAGACTGGCTTCATTATTATCAAATAATGGAGGTATTTAAATTGGACAGGAAAATTGGCTTCCAGGTGGAAAGATCCAAATTAGAAACAGAATTGTTAGAACCCAAGACTAAGAATTTGTCAAGAATGTATAACTTGCTGCTGAAGTGGAATACTCAGGATGAAACGGTAAAATCGGCTATGATTAAATGGGCACAGGACGTTGGTCATAACATTATGTTTGCTGACTGGGAACAGTTATGGACCACAGGTATGAAATTTACGGCATGTAATGCCTTAAGAGAGAATATTATGAAAATGATATACAGGTGGTACATAACCCCAGTTAAGCTTGCGAAAATTTATCACTTGCCCGATAACAAATGTTGGAAATGTAAAGAAATTGAAGGTACTTTTTTTCACCTTTGGTGGACATGCCCAAAGATTAAGGCGTTCTGGGAAATGATATATAATGAATTAAAAAAGGTATTTAAGTATACCTTCCCCAAGAAACCAGAGGCCTTTCTCCTGGGCATAGTAGGCCAAATGGTGTTAAAAAAGGATAGAACTTTCTTTATGTATGCAACAACAGCAGCAAGAATACTCATCGCAAAGTATTGGAAGACACAAGAACTTCCCACGCTGGAGGAATGGCAGATGAAACTTATGGACTATATGGAATTGGCGGAAATGACTGGTAGAATCCGTGACCAGGGAGAAGAGTCGATGGAGGAAGACTGGAAGAAATTCAAAGACTATCTTCAGAAACACTGCAAAATTAAGGAATGTTAGAGTGATGTTGGACTGAAAACAAGTGGTTTCCAGCTGTACAGGTTAAAGTTAAGGATAGATTAAGATTAAAGATCAAGATTAAAGATGTTTAAAGAAATGGAAATTTGATAATAAAAGGGAAAAATTTAAAGCTATATGATATTAAAATCAAGGATTAGGTTTAAAAAAGTTGAAGTTATATATTTTAACGTTTTATTAAATTAAAGATTGGGATTAAAAAAGTGGAAAAGAAACTGCTGGACAAATAATGTGGATTGGAATACAAAAGAGGGAGGTATGAGGAAGTCCAGAAAATAAGTAATTTAAAATTGGAAATGGAAAAGAGAGTTTGTTTTTAATTGTTATGTTTTGTGTTTTTATTGTTAAGTTTTGTATTGTTTTTTGTGTGTGTTGTTTTTCTTTTTTGTTTGTTTAAAACCTTAATAAAAAATTATTAAAAAAAAAAAAGAAAAATGTTGCAGTATGAATACCACAACTTACCAGGTACGTGTGTGTTTGTGTGTAATCAAAAGCATTGGAAGCAATCCAAAAGCATTGTCTGCTACTTGAGAAAACATTCAGCAATTGCAAAGACCTGGAGACATTTAAAAAAAATAAAAAATAAAGATCACGTGATCACTGAGTCATTTCCAGGAAGGGAAACTCCCAGTGACTGAAAACTGAAAAAGCGAAACTTAACTCGGGTCTTCAGCACGAGGGAGCCATGGCTGCTGCAGGGGGTCACATCCAGAATCTCCGTGATGAAGCCACTTGCTCCATCTGCCTGGATTACTTCAAGGATCCAGTGACCATCCCAGAGTGTGGGCACAACTTCTGCCGATCCTGCTTGGTCCTGTTCTGGGGGGAATCGAAGGCGGAGGCTTCCTGCCCTCAGTGCAGAGAAAAAGTCCAGAGAAGGAACCTCGTCTCCAACCGGCAACTGGCTAATATGGTGGAAATAGCCAAGAATCTCAGCCTTCAAGAGGGAAAGGAGGAAGGAGGGAAAGGAGGAGTCTGTGAGAAGCACCAGGAGCCCCTGAAGCTCTTCTGCAAAGTCCATGAAGCCCCCATCTGCCTGGTGTGCGACAAATCAAAGGAACATGAAAATCACAAGGTGATTCCTTTGGAAGAGGCTTTGGAGGAATACAAGGTAGGAGATCCCTGGATCTGGAGGGGGAGAAATAAATAGCTGTGGATTCTTCTTGGGAGGTTTGCTTTTTAGTTCTGAAGTCCAAAGTAGACATGGCATTGATTGTTCGTTGTTTATCACCTTGGAAGCAGCCCAGGGGGAGCCTGAGGGCTCCTGGGATGGCTGGAGGGGGGAGTTGAAGTCTTTCTCTCTGCCAGGGGGACAAAGGGATCTTGAAATACTCACAGCAGCTTCAAAGATTTGAACTGGGACCTTGGCAGGGAGAGAAAGGGTTAACCTCATCCACATCCCCCAGCAAGGTTGCTTTGTAAATATTTAGAACAGCACAAATGTAAACTGCACATACACAACTAAGTACATGTCTCCTTTGGTTACCAGGATGCCTCCTCAATGCCCTGCAAAACAGAGAGCAGCAAGGGATCAGCGTGGGGTGGGGGGGACCGGGACTGTTAGCCAGGAATTGACCAGATGGTGCAGGATCCCACCCCCCAAGTATCTGTTGGAAGCAGATTTGGGAGTGGGGAGTGGAAGGACCTACTGGTGGCTTATTCTGGGGGTGCCGTGGAGCCTGTGCAATGAGGTTTGGGGGGGGCTGAGGATCTCCTCCCACCCCAAATGGCAAAGGACTCCGTGGTTCAGAGTAGCATCTGCAAGGACAAGGGGGCAAGGTGACTTTTTCATGGCAACTCGAATTGGACCTGTGCAATTAGATACTACAAATAATGCCTTTTAATCCCTTTTTAAAAAAATCACTTGTTCTACTACAGTGGTGCAAAAATGCTCCTGTGGCATGCAATGCCAATAATGCCACAAAACAGTAATAATAGAAGCTGGTCCCTTTGAATTGGCGGGAGGACCAGACAGCAATCTTCTGACCGAAGGAGCTACTTGGGTGGATTCTGGCCGCAGCAAGAACTTCTTTGGCCCAGAAATGGAAAAAGCTGCAGCACTTACCGTATTTTTCGCTCCATAGGACACAGTTTTTCCGTCTTAAAAACTAAGGGGAGAAGTCTGTGCATCCTATGGAGCGAATGCAGGGAGGGAGGCAAGCAGGAAAAGCCCCCCAAGAGCCACACACAAGCTTCGCGAGGCTCTTGCGGGCTTTTCCCCAGGAGGGAGAAGGGACTGACGCGGCCAGTCAGCCCCTTCTCCCTCCTCTAGAAAAGCCTTGCGCAACCTCTCCAGCTGGGGGGGGGGGGAGGCTGTGAAAGGCTAAAGAGGAAGCCAAGGCAGCAAGCTTGATCCATCCGGCTCGCTGCCCGGGCTTCCTCTTTTGCCTTGCGCACCTCTCCAGCCCCGGGAGGCTGCGCAAGGCTAAAGAAGCCAACTTTTTAAAAATCTCTCTATCTCTACCTCTTTTTCTTTTTTCATCCTTTCGCCACCCCCTTCTTTTCCTCTGGATCAGTGTTTTTATCTAGATTAACATTTTAGTTTGGAGGGGGGGATATTATAAAAAAGGAAACTTTGCAGCTTTTATTTTAGCATACAATAAAAACAGATTAAACAAAACACAAAAGAAGGAAATAGCATAGAAGAAGAAGAGAAAAGGGAAAGAGGGGGGATACAAAGCCATTTACCAGAGGTAGATCTTAACCCTTGCCTCACCTGGGAGCTTCTCTGGGCAGGAATTCCCTCGGCTTAAGTGGGGTGGGGGAAGAGTGGCAGGTAAGGGGGTAGCTACCTAGACACTGAAGCCACATGTTTCTCTGATGAAAATTGGGAGTGGGCATTGTGTGAAGTGGCTGTGGATCTCCTGCCGCAGAATTGTAGGACTGTATAGAGTTGGGAGGGCCACCCGAGGGTCATCTAGCCCAGCCCCCTCACAATGTAGGAATCACAGCTAAAGAACGCCAGGCAGATGGTCCCCCAATCGCTGCTTAAAAGCCTCCAGTGGTGGAGACCCCCAACACCTTCTGAGGTCATAGAATTGCAGGGTTGGAAGGGAACCCCAGGAGTCATCTAGTCCAGCCCCGGTGGACAGCAGGCGCAATCCATCCCGTTGTGCAAGGCTAAAGAGGAAGCCAAGGCAGCAAGCGGGATGGATCGCGCTCGCTGCCTTGTCTTCTTCTTTAGCTGCGCTGGAGAGGTTTAGCTCCTGGCTGGAGAGGTTGCACGGCTATGGATCCCGCTCGCTGTCTTGGCTTCTTTGCTCTTTGGGGCTGTGGGGGGGGGGAATAATATTTTTTTCCTTGATTTCCCCCTCTAAAAACTAGGTGCATCCTGTGGTCCGGTGCGTCCAATAGAGCGAAAAATACAGTAAATCTCCCCTGGTGGCCCAAGCAGACGTGGGCTCTGGCTACTGCAGAGAAAATAACTGCCAAATAGCAGAAAACCAGAATTGCCATCTGACCCAATTCAGCGGCAAAGCAGAGGGGTCAAGAGGAAGGGTGGAAAAGCCCTAGGCTTGCAGAAGAGGGGTTTGGAATGGGTGAAGTTTTGAGAAGGGCTGCTCTATCCCTGCATCTCTCGCCTCTTGGGCTAACCTCACTATCTCTTTGACGCTAGACTGATACGTCCCAGGTTGGCTCCTGCCTTAGCCCTTCCTCCTCCTCTTCCCACTTCTCCCTGAGACCTCAAGGTGAGAAGTCAGGCTGGGACTCCCAAGGAAGGGAGAGGAGGCTGAGAGATCACTCCACAAGGGAGGGTGTTTGAGAAAAGGTGAGGGGCTGCCAGCTCTGCAGGCAAGGGGGGACCTAACTGGGATCCTGAGGCCACAGGGGTGCTGCAGATGAATGTAGCTGATCCATGGAGCCGTGGGCCCAAAACCGCTGAAAACCTCTGTACTTTTATTTCCTCCAGGAAACTACTTTGCTATTCTAGCAAGGCCACTGGGCGCAAGAAGCCATTGTGATTTTCATTTCTCTGTGTGTCTCAATCGAAGCTGAGTTTTCCCTTTTCTCTTTAGAGAGAGATCTGTCACCGCCTGGAGATTCTGAGGAAAGAGAGAGAGGAAATTTTGGCCCATCAAGCAGATCTGGACAAGGAAAGCAAAGACCTCCTGGTAAGTGTCTCTGTTGTTACTAGACAGGGAACAAGCACTTGAGACCTCCAGGTATAGGGCAGTATATAAATTCAATAAAGAAGAAGAAGAAGAATCGAGTCAGGACTGAGAAGTGATGGGGAAATCTGCCTATTTCAGCTTCTCCTCATTTCTCATTTTTCATATCAGTCTGTTTATTAATTTATTGTTCTGAAAATGAATCAGATGTTAGGGTAGCTACCTCCTTGTATAAATATTCTGATCTGTACTTTACCCTCATAAATATGAATGAATTTATTAATACGGTCACAGACCAGCGTCAACATTGAAGAAAAGAAGCCGTTTGAAGAGACGGGTGGAGACTTTAAGCTTCATTCACCAGCAGGGGAAAAGAAGACATAAATATCTGGAGTATAGAAACAGTTTCAATAAGAACATAAAGGTAAAGGTAAAGGGACCCCTGATCATTAGGTCCAGTCATGGCCGACTCTGGGGTTGCGGCGCTCATCTTGCTTTATTGGCCGAGGGAGCCGACGCACAGCTTCTGGGTCATGTGGCCAGCAGGACTAAGCCGCTTTAGGTTGGCAGGAGCAGGGACCGAGCCACGGGAGCTCACCCCGTCGCGGGGATTCGAACCGCCGACCTTCTGATCGGCAAGTCCTAGGCTCTGTGGTTTAACCCACAGTGCCACCCGCGTCCCAATAATAAGAACATAGTTCACGGCAAAAAATGGTCTTGGGGTATGAACTCACTTGGATATTTAGTATCAGCCTGCATTGGGAGGGTGTGGGGGAAGAGGTGCTGTCATTAAGAATTCCTTCATCTCATCAGCCAGAAGACCTGCTAAATTAAGTGCTGTGAAGGTGATGAGGACAAAACCTTGTGGTGCGGTACTTAAACCATTTCCCAACCTCACTAGGGTCTAGCTCTGCAGGTTCAGAATTGCTCAGGTTCGAGCAAGAGAACACAACCAGGCAGATTGAAGCAAAACAGTAGCTGGTTAGGAAGCCTGATCTATTTATTGTTGCAACATGGTTTCCACGAAAAACAAAGAAAAAGCCCAGAACAAAGGGTTGCATGAGTTTTTAAAAGTTCCCACAGTTTCCCATAATACATTTCACATAGCGTCATCCAATTCAATATAGTAAAATAATTTATCTAGCTACTCATTTTTTGTCGGTATTGTTTCCTTTTCCCAATTTTTGGGAATTAGTGTTCTCGCAGCTATGGCTGTTGTCGAGTCCTCATAAATACATTTTTTGTGAATATTATCTGGCTGGATGAAGCTTGAAAATATCAGAATTTTAAAGCTCTGTTTTGGTCTCCATATTTTTTCAGCAAGAGCAAATTAGGCAAATTCACCTTTGAATGCCGCTAAATTGAGTTTATTTCCCCTTATCGTCTATTATGTGAATAGCAGTCGAAGAAGAAGCCTGAGGACTTGTGAGCTGAAAGGGTGGAAGCAATTCTAACCAAATCCTGATTTACCATAGATTCTACTAAAGAATTGTCTTTCTAAATGTGAGCTCTTGTTCATTTTTAGGAAACTCAGGCCATTTTGAACCTTTAAAGAAAATAGGGGAGCTATGGGGATGAACTCTGCACTTTGTTCTCCTCTGTTTCTGTTCCTTCCTACACCCCAGTCTAAACTGAGGGGTGTTTTATGTCCCTGGATGTTCTCTGAACAGCCTAGAACTCTGGTTATGCCATGCCCCAAAACATGCAGGGAAAATCCATGGCTAGGAAAAAAGAGCTCCTTCCTTTAGGCTATATCCGTCTGCAAACTAGAAGTCAACAGAAACAGCAATGGAGAGGCCTCCCCTCAAAATAAAGGTTTACTTCTTTAGCCACTGGAGGTTTCATGCTATAGAAAAATCAGAAGTGTCCTCCCTGTGGAATTCTCATAATTTTCTTTCTGCTGTTTCGAGGCTAAGCACCAAACACACTCAGACCTCCTCTTTTCTTGCAGAAATTAACAGAAACAGAGAGGTTGAAGATTGTGGAGAAGTTCAGAGAACTGCGCCAGTTCCTGGAAGAACAAGAAAAAGGTCTGCTGAATCATATGGAAGAGGTGGAGAAGGAGATTGCAGGGAAAAGGGATGAGCAGGTGGCCAGACTCTCCAGGAAACTCTCCTCTCTTGAGAGGATCATCCAGGAGATGGAGGAGAAAAGTCAGCAGCCAGTGAGTGAACTCCTGCAGGTAAGATGGTGGCAGGAACAGCCCAAGGCTCCAGGAAAAGGCTGCCTCCCATCCTTCATGTGTCTCTTTCATGTATGCAAGAAGTGCAGGGGTTCAGATGATGGAGCCTCTAGTCAGGTTTGTAATGGACAGGAAGACCCAAGAGACCTGGGATGCTTAACTCACCTGAATGCAGACTAGAGATTCTTCTGTGTTCTTGATGGAACAGGAGGTGGTTTTCTGCTCTTTGCTGATGATTTGTCTCCAAATGCCTTCCTTCTTGGCAATGCTGCCTTCCTGCCCTGGGATGGGCTTCAGTGAGGATTCAGGCCTCCTTCCAACATGAGCCAGTCTCTTGACCAAGCTTCTCTTCCCGTTCCCTCCACAACTTCTGGGTTGATCACCTTCACAATGGATACAGAGCGGCCCAAAATGGTGCTCAGTCACAGTGACGAAAGAACAAGACAGAGGGACTCATCCTGTCCCACCCCTTTCCTCCAGGAAAACCTGCTCTCTACTGCTGAATGAGAGCAAACCTCAGCCAGGTTTTCTCCGGATTGACGTTTGCTTTGATGTTGAACTAAGGAGCCGGTTTTCCCTGAGGGAAAGCGGCAGGGCAAAGGCAAAACCACTTGGACCCGTGTTTTCTGGGCACAGGAAAAGCAGACGTGTGGATGAGCCCAAAGAAACACGGAGCTGTTTTATTACCCCTTTGGAGGCATTTTATGCTGCAGGTGCTTTTTTATTTCTATTTGGAAAGTAGAATGTGAAATTTGGGGACTTCTGTGGAAGACAATTTGGGACAGTTCTCTGGTAGGATTATCCTGTAGGCTTACTTACGTCTGAATTGCACAGTGCAAACTGGATTAAAGTTAATAAATTATAATCTAAGACATGAGATGGGTTGGAATCTTCTATTGAATCCATAAACATGAGATTTTCTTAAATGCTGGTGGATTTTCATAAGGATTTTCAACAATAATTGCAAACTGATGTGGAAATGTGGAGAACTTGATACTGGAAAAATTAATAATTTCAGATTGGAGAAATAAAAGCTGTGAGAAACCAAAACTGGCTGATTCCGCCATCCCTGCCCACAACCTTGCCATGTGCCAGGCAGACTGACATCCGAGGGCCAGGGTCTGAGGGGGTCTTCCTAGTGTGGCCTGTGGTGTGCAGTGAATTCCCTTCTCTTTTCCCCTCTAGGATGTGAGAAGCACCTTGCAGAGGTAAGTGGATCCTGCTCATTTCCATTAGCCTCACTCCCTGAGGCTGAGATGCAGGAACCTCAGACATGGTCCTCCAGGGGCTGCAGGGGGGAGACTGTAGGACTCACTCCCTGAGGCATCTCACAGGTAAAAGCAGGAGCCCCTCTTTGGAACTTGACAATGGGTAGATCACAGTTGGTCTTTTTATACTGTGAGTAGATCTCAGTCTCTTGGGAGTTGGACGTGTCTGCCTTAGTTGTTTCCTTCTAGACTGACTAGTTCAGTCACTCTGCAGCAAACACTCTGCCTGCCACCCCACCCTGTCCCAAGCAAACTCCTGCCCCATAGAGCCCCTTGAGAGGGGGCGATTATTGACCAAGGAGCAGGAATTGGCTATTTTCTTGACCATATTCCGGCTACAGTATTTCAATTCAAGGTGTCTCAGGTGCAGAGTAGAGGTTTTAAGGAACATTTCTTTTTCTTCCTCACCCCTTCTCTGGGGACATCTAGAGAAAGTAAATGTGTGCTGGCTGTCACCACCCTCAGACAATTCCTGCCCCTTGATACCATATGATTCTGCTGCTTCTTTGAATAGACATCAGTGGGGAGACCCAGAGGCCTGGGGTTGCTGTTTTGGCCCTTGGGGGTCTGGCTGAGGAGTCCGTAGTGAGGAAGAAACTCCCCACTCAGCGCCTGCCTGTCCCCCTAGGCTTCTTCCAGCTGACTTCCTCTCAATTCCTTTCTTTTCCTTTAATAGAAATTGTGGATTTGAATGCACTGACATTGTTTTTCTTTTGACCAGGTATGAGAAAAGAGAGAGTCCAGAGAACCCACTGCCTTTCCCTCCAGAGCTGAGGAACAGGATCTTGGAATCCTGTGATCTAAATCACCTTGTGGAGGATGCAATGAAACAATGGAAAGGTAATGAAAATTGGCTGCCAGGATTTCACACTGGAAATTCTAATATTTCTTCAGAACTGAACATGCCAGGCTCTTATTGCATGGAATTTAATAACCCCAGGATACCTTCCTTCTTGGTGCTCCAGCCTTCATTTCCTGTCCCCCAGAATGGCCCGTGTATATTGTGACGCTGGATCCTGTAAAGGAAGCCTGAACCAGAGTGTATCTGTTTTCAATTATACGGAACCTCCTTTTCCTTTTGGTTACCCGTCTACACAATCTGGGGTTGTCCTGCTCTGAATGGAGTCAATTCAAGGATGCCACATTATGAAGTGTTACTTTTGTATGGAGATTTCTCTCAGGTGGAAGAGTGTTGCCCTTACACTTTATATCTTTTTGCTTCCTCAGATGCTGTGTTATACAAAAAACAGACTCAGAAAGGTAAATTTCCAGGGGAGGAACAATTTGACAGGAGGGATGGGGACTGATATTTCATGGTGTTAAACCGTCTGTTCTGCAGACTTTGGGACCCCCATCAATGGCGTCACTCTGGGAAACAGTCCTCTAGGGGGTTTGGGTTCTTTCTGTGTCCCATGAATGAACTGGGAGGGAGGTTGAAGGCTTGGATTGGGGGCAGAGATTGTCTGTGCGAAGAACCCGCACGCCAGTCTGAGTTTTACTCCTGCCTATAGACTAGTATCCTGGTTTCACCCTCGATTTTATAGATTTTGCTTTCTTTCATAAAATCTATATACTGCTTGTTTGTAGGGGAAACCCTCAGAGCCTTACAATATCCTACAAAAGCCCTTAAGGAGGATCCTGCAGGGTCAGTCCAATGTCCATCTTGTCGGGTTCTCATGTATAAGGAATCTCCCTTGCATTTTGTTTTCCCTCCACACAATCTGCAGAGGTTCTTCTGGGGCTTTTGAGATCAGCCCCATTCCAGGAGGGAGGACTTCCCATTGCATGAGACCCTTTGAATTACAGGGTAAAGCTCTGCCGGTTCTTCCTTTGGTTTTCCAGCATGCTTGGAAATTCCGGTTTCAAGAGCTTTTTCCCACCAGTTCACTTGGCGCTGATGTTAACCTTCCTCCAGCCATTCAGTACAGATTCCCATTTTATTCGTGGATTCTGAATGATTGTATTCCACCATTTTCTAGTATGGTTTACCATTTCTGATTTCCCCATGGAATCATGGAATAGTAGAGTTTGAAAGGATCCCAAGGATCATCTAGTCCATGGGTAGGCAAACTAAGGCCTGGGGCTGGATCTGACCCAATCTCCTTCTAAATCCGGCCCGCGGACTGTCTGGGAATCAGCGTGTTTTTACATGAGTAGAATGTGTCCTTTTATTTAAAATGCATCTCTGGGTTATTTGTGGGGCATAGGATTTTGTTCATTCCCCCCCCAAAAAATATAGTCCAGCCCCCCACAAGGTCTGAGGACAGTGGACTGGCCCCCTGCTGAAAAAGTTTGCTGACCCCTGATCTAGCCCAACCCCCTGCAATGCAGGAATCACAGCTAAACAGGTTAATTGTTTTAATTCCTTAGGCCTACAGTTGTTGTCTTTCAATTACTTGTTTTATGATGTCATCTTTTGCTTGAAATAAGGAAACAACAGATGCTATGTTATGGTGATGTTTTGTAAAAAGATTTTCTTTGAACTATTGCAGTGTAGACCATTAAGCCTATATTTTTGCTTCCTCAGATATCCAGTCTTTCAGAAATCTCCACAGAGGTAAATTTCACACGGAGGCCCCAATTCACAGGGGGGGGGGGAACTACTGTTTCATGGGGGGTCAAGAGTCTCTTCTGTACAATTGAGAATCATCCACAGCTTGACTCTAGCCCTCCTGTTTGTGCCACAAAGGCAGAGAGGGTGGACTTGAAGGGGGGAGAGAAACTTCCCAGAAGGATCAGGCGGAGGAGGGAAGAGTTTTACTCCTGCCTAGAGAGAGTTGGGTTGCTTTCCCATGTGACCTTTTTCAGGCCTGGTTGCCATGAGTCCTCCTTTTGCCAGCCATGTCTTCTATTTTCATGATCAAAATTTCTTAAAATTTGTATCGGGGCAGATTTTTTAAATTTGGCAGAATGTCCCCAAGTTTTTTTGTCCAGTTTTTTGGTTTACAAGAACCCATGAAATTTTGAATATTGCATTAGAGCAGGCATAGGCAACCTCGGCCCTCCAAATGTTTCAGTACTACAATTCCCATCATCCCTGACCACTGGTCCTGTTAGCTAGGAGTTGTAGTCCAAAAACATCTGGAAGGCCAATGTTGCCTATGCCTGCATTAGAGTCAGATCTAAGGCACCCGGTTAGTCTAATCTGCAGCAGAGAATCACAACAAAGCTGCATCTTAAGCTAGCGACATACTGTAAAAATCCCTTCTCTTGTGGCTGAACCAAAAGGACGCTGGCTCAGCTACAAGATCTTGGAGGAGGAGTCCGGGAGGGCAAGAGTTAACATCCCCCTGCCCTTAAGGAGAGTCCAGATGCAGATGTTCAACAGGTTAATAAATTGTTCTGTGCACACTTACATTCAGAAAGATGTGAACATGTGCCCAAATATTTCATGTGGCAAATGAGGGAGCTATATGTATTCTTATTCTTCTTTTGTTGTTGAAAGTTAAGAACACTGCTACTAGCAATATATCACAGCTTCTATAGCCTACATATAGTAGGGGTATTTCAAATGAGAGTCGTCATAGCGATCCATGGTTAAGAGTCAAAGTTGGCCAATGTGTCCTCTTTCTTGCTCTTCAAAATAGGGCAGCCCTACACTTGCCTAGCATGACTGTCTCAGCCCCAAACTGGTAACCTTTTGAGTTATTCCCCGCTTCCCCCAGGGAACTAGTCTTAAGGTATATATGAAATCCCAAAGAGAAGCCTGGAATAAGCAGTCCTTTGTAAAATTGCCCTGCCACCTGCCTCCTCTTCCCTGGCGGCAAGCCCTGAACTTACAAGATGGTTGGGAGGAAGGCAAGGAGAGACCAAGTGGGTGAGAGAGATGGAGAGCAGGAATAAACAGGCTCCCCATTTAACACGATTTTCACTTGTGGGCACGAGGGCCCAGAACATAACCCATGCGAAAGTGGGAGGAAGCCTATATGTGGTTTTGTGTTGTATTTTAATGCTGTGGACCACCCTGAGAGTTATAGATGAAGGGCAGTATGCAAATGTTGATATTACTACTACTACTACTACTACTACTGCTGCTGCTGCTGGGGGTCCTCATCTCCCAGCCCAACCCAGAGGTTGCCAAAGGCCAATTCCCACAGAGATTGTCAGAGGAAAGCAGCTTCTCTCCTCTCCTGCCTCCTCCAATTCTCCTCTCTTTCCCCTTAGATAACACAGAAGAGCTGAGTAAAAGGTTTCCTGGGTGGTTTTTCCCCTTAGAAAATGCCTTGGTTGGAAGGAGGGCAGGCACAATGTGCATTGAATATAAGAAAGTGAAGGAAACAGATTTAAAAATCAACCAGAAGATATTTATTCTGATCAAAGTCTGCAAGGAGGCGTCTCAGTCTTGCATGTGATGCAAATAAATCCCCTTGACCTGAAAGGGAATCTGGGTTTTTGGGGTGTTTCTTGGATTAGGATGTCCATCTCTCTCTCTCTGCTGACTCTGCCTGATCTTCTCTTTTCCTCATCTTCTTCCCAACAGCAAATGTCACTCTGGATCCAGACACAGCCCATCCCTACCTCATCCTGTCGGAGGATCGGAAAAGCGTGAGATTGGGAGACAAACCTCAAGCCCTGCCTGACAATCCTGAGAGATTCAGTGACTGGCCTTTTGTGTTGGGACGTGAGGGATTCACAGCAGGCGGACATTTCTGGGAAGTCACTGTGGGAAGTGGGGGAAGATGGACTCTGGGGGTTGCCAGGAAGTCTGTGAGGAGAAAGGGCATCTTCTCCCTTAGCCCTGAGGGAGGGATCTGGGCTGTGGAGAAATGGAGAGAAGAGTACTTGGCCTGCACCTCCCCTGTTTCCTCTCTTCTGTCCCTGAGGGAGGAGCCCAGGAGGATCCGGGTGACTCTGGACTATGAAGGGGGACGTGTGTCTTTTTCCGACGCCGACTCAGGAGCCGAACTCTACACGTTCTCAGGAGCCTCGTTCTCTGGAGAGACCCTCCTCCCTTTCTTTTATCTGTGGGGAAATGAAACCCCCCTCAGTATCTCCTGAGGAGACTAAATCTGCCTCTCAGGCCCAGCAGGAGTTTCTCTCCAGACCAGAGTGACTGATATAAAAAACATTTACCCACCAGGAGAACCTTGGGCAGTTTTTCAAGGGGAATTTGAGAAGATTCATTTTCCTTCCTTTTCCCATAATTCCCTCTGCAGCTTACTTCTTCTTAAAGAGACAGTCACACTTTTAACAGTCCCAATAAATCATCTTTTCCTCACCTTCAGTCTTGTTTTCCTTTTGAGATGTCTGATTTGGCAGAGCACGAGACTCCTAATCCCAGGGTTGTGGGTTGAGCCCCACGTTTGGCAAATGTTTCCTGCACTGCAGGGGGTGGGACTAGATGACCCTCAGGGACACTTGCAACCCTGCAATTCTACGAAACCTCCCTCTCCCCACAAGACCTTATGCAGCTGTGAAAATGCATGCATAATTGGATTACTAGAGGACTAAAAAATGAACCCCTTCCCCCACATCAGGCAGGAAAGCTCCTTACTCTGGAGACCTCAGATGGGAAGAACATAAAAAAGAAATTGAACAGGGCGTCAGCTTCAAATGCCCTCTGCAAATACAGCCTCCCCATCTCCACACGTTGTCAGAAATAAACCTCATTGCATTGAGTGGGGCTTCGGCCCAGTTATATGTGTTTAGGGTTGATGCATTAACGTTCCGTATTTACAGGCTGGATTCTGTCTATCAGGGGCATCAAATGGGGTGTCCTCTGGATAATGCTGGACTCCAACTCCCGTCTGACCCATCCAGCATGGCCAGGGGTCAGAGAGGATGGGAGCTGCAGTCCGGCAGCTTCCGGAGGGGGCCCCATGGGCTGTGCCGCCCTATACATTTCGTAGGACACCTTCCTTGTGTTCCTCAGCCCCACCCCAAAAGCACAATGCTCCCCCAAGGAGGGTCTTTTCAGCAAAAGCTGCATCTGATTTCTCTCCTGGGATACTAAGAGCTAGAACAACAAATGCCTGTGGAATTGACCTCTCTCAAAGATCTGGCAGGACTTTCTCCGGCTCCACTATCAGGGCTGCCGACTACTGCATTTCCCACGGGGTGGTGGCAGATGTCAAAATAAAGACACCTTTGCCGCCCCCCACCTGCCTGAGGGCCACCTCCCCTTGCTCCATCCCCTATATGATGTTGGCGATGTTTGTGTGTCATCATACAAACATCTTCCCTGTGAGTTTCCACTCACCCCATGGAAGGACACAAAAAGTGTCCCATTTGGTCCAGCGCCCAACAGGGGCCACCCAGACGCCCGTGGGACACCTGCAAGCGGGACCAGTGTGTAAAACCAGCCTCCCCCCCCCCCCTTGCAGTTTCCAGCACCTGAGATTTAGAAGTCTTCTGCCTCTGGACTGTGGAGGCAGAGCAGAACCGTTGTGCTTCACAGCCTAGTGCTCCATGAATTTGTCCCCTTGTCTTGTCCCCAGCTCAATGGGTGGAGCACGATAGTCTTAATCTAAGGGTCACTGGCTTGAGCACCACGTTGGGCAAAAGATTCCTGCACTGCAGAGATCTGGACTAGGTGACCCTGGTTGTACCGTTCAACTATGCAATTCCATGATTTTAAGTTGGTTGCCATCTCTGCCTCCAGTGGCAGTGAGTTCCATGGTTCATTTACACGCTCCACAACGAAATGCTTTTTTCTGTCCTGGATCTCCCAACAATCAGCTTTGTTTGGGGGCCACGACTTCTAGTGCTATGAGAATCTGCAACGTGGATATAATGTGTCTCTGTCTCCCTGCCTCCATCCATCATGGGGACCAGAGCAGAGGGTGGGCAGTTTTGTTTGTCCCCTCCTGGGGCAGGAAGCCTCGACAGAGAACTTTCTTGAAGTAACAACAACAACTGGCCATCCGCCTATGTCTTGTGACATAGATAAGGTGTGTGTTCTCCACTGCAAACCAGGTTGTAAACAACATTTCTCCCTCTTTTTTTCTGTGGAATGTGGCACTTTTCAAGAATATTAGCTGGACATATTCCCTAAATGAATTATCTGGTGTACGATTAATCCCTTCTTCTGAATGAAGCTTTTTCCACACTCGGGGCATTCATAAGGTTTCTCCTCCGCGTGGGTCCTTTGGTGTTTGATCAGCGTATCTCACTGAGAAAAGTTTTTCCTGCACTCAGGGCATTTGTGAGGCTTCTCCCCTGTGTGTGTCTTCCGATGTTCAATTAAGTTGCACGGGTGGTTGAAGTTTCTCCCATAATCATGGCACTCGTCTGGCTTCTCCCCTGTGTGGGTTCTCCGGTGTTTGAGTAACGTATCTCTCCGGTCCTGGAATTCGTGAGGCCTCCCTCCCGTGTGGGTTTGCAGGTGACTCGCCAAACTGGTCCTCTGGCTGAAGCTTTCCCCACAGTGGGAGCACTTGTGCGGCTTCTCTTCCATGAGGCCTCTCTGATGGCGCACCCAGATCTCTCACTGGGGAAAGGATTTCTCGTCCTCAGACTATTCGTACGCTTCCTCTCCCATGTGCATCCTCTGCTGCTCAGTTAGGGCGGATCCTCGCTGGAAGCTCTCCCCACACATGGAGCATTCATGAGGATGTTCTTCGGCATTCAGCCTCCCCAGACCCAAACTGTGCTGGCCGTTCCTCCCAGGATTTGAGGAGAAGGGCTTTTCTGCTCCAAAGTGCACTGGGCTTTCACTAAAGGGAACTGGACTTCTGGGTGATGGCTGCGTTCATTTGCTCCCTGGTGTCCTTTGGACTCACGCTTTTGCTCTGCAATCTCAGCTAACAAAGGAATGTTCCTCAGGGATATTCCCTCTGGCACAGCTTCCCTTGGTGGGAATTCTCCATCTTGATCTCTCTCCTTTTACCTGCAGGTGAAACCAAAAACATTTTTTAAACATTATGTGTGTGGGAAACCCCTAAGCAGGACCTGGGAACAAGCGACCTCCTGGAGGCTCCAGCAGCTGCTATTCAGGAGGATTACTGCTTCCAACCACGGAGGCAGAGCATATAACCATCCAAAGTCTTCAGGTAAAGGTAAAGGGACCATTAGGTCCAGCCGTGACCGACTCTGGGGTTGCGGCGCTCATCTCGCTTTATTGGCCGAGGGAGCCGGCGTACAGCTTCCGGGTCATGTGGCCAGCATGACGAAGCCGCTTCTGGCGAACCAGAGCAGCGCATGGAAACACCGTTTACCTTCCCGCCGGAGCGGTACCTATTTATCTACTTGCACTTTAGCGTGCTTTTGAACTGCTAGGTTGGCAGGAGCAGGGACTGAGCAACGGGAGCTCACCCCATCGCGGGGATTCGAACTGCCAACCTTCTGATCGGCAAGCCCTAGACCCTGTGGTTTAACCCACAGCGCCACCCGCGTCTCCTACCAAAGTCTTATCCTCCAGGAATTGTATCTAATCCCCTGTTAAAGCCCTCCAGGTTTTTCAGCCATTGGAAGGCACCACACTTTATTAGGAATATAGGAAGACTTTACACTGTGTAGTAATATCGATTAATAATAATAGCAAGTCGTACCAGGCATTCAGGGAAGGAACTCCATAACTGGGCTGCCACCATTCAGATGGTGCCTTCTGCCAGGTCCATCGAGGTCAGTCTTGCCTCCACTGACTGGCAGTGGCTCTGCAAGGTCTTCCCAACCATACCTGCAGATGTCCTGGTCAGGGATGATGGGAGCTGTAGTCTTCAGCAAACAGAGGGCACCAGGTTGGCAAGGCTGAAAGCGTCTGTTTCAATCTGAAGTTCTTTGCCAGCGTGTTAATAAGGGATTAAGTCAAAATTAGCAACCAGATTTTTAGGAGTTCTCTTCACGGAATCAAGTCCCGTCTGCTAAATCAGAACTCCTGTCCTTTTAGGGCAGAGGCAGATCTTCTCCCAATTCAAAAATGACAAGGAAGCCTATGAATGAAAAATGTTGCAGTATGAATACCACAACTTACTAGGTACGTGTGTGTTTGTGTGTAATCAAAAGCATGGGAAGCAATCCAGAAGCATTGTCTGCTACTTGAGAAAACATTCAGCAATTAAAAAAACCTAGAGACGTGTGTTTTTTTAAATAAAGATCACGTGATCACTGAGTCATTTCCAGGAAGGGAAACTCCCAGTGACTGAAAACTGAAAAAGCGAAACTTAACTCGCGTCGCGAGGGAGGCATGGCTGCTGCAGGGGGTCACATCCAGCGTCTCCGTGATGAAGCCACTTGCTCCATCTGCCTGGATTACTTCAAGGATCCAGTGACCATCCCAGAGTGTGGGCACAACTTCTGCCGATCCTGCCTGGTCCTGTTCTGGGGGGAATCGGAGGCAGAGGCTTCCTGCCCTCAGTGCAGAGAAAAAGTCCAGAGAAGGAGCCTCGTCTCCAACCGGCAACTGGCTAATATGGTGGAAATAGCCAAGAATCTCAGCCTTCAAGAGGGAAAGGAGGAAGGAGGGAAAGGGAGGAGTCTGTGAGAAGCACCAGGAGCCCCTGAAGCTCTTCTGCAAAGTCCACGAAGCGCCCATCTGCCTGGTGTGCGACAAATCAAAGGAACATGAAAATCACAAGGTGATTCCTCTGGAAGAGGCTTTGGAGGAATACAAGGTAGGAGATCCCTGGATCTGGAGGGGGAGAAATAAATAGCTGTGGATTCTTCTTGGGAGGTTTTCTTTTTAGTTCTGAAGTCCAATGTAGACATGGCATTGATTGGTCATTGTTTATCACCTTGGAAACAGCCCAGGGGAAGCCTGAGGGCTCCCTGGATGGCTGGAGGGGGGAGCTGAAGTCTTTCTCTCTGCCAGGGGGACAAAGGGATCTTGAAATACTCACAGCAGCTTCAAAGATTTGAACTGGGACCTTGGCAGGGAGAGAAAGGGTTAACCTCGTCCACATCCCCCAGAAAGGTTGCTTTGTACATATTTAGAACAGTAGAAATGTAAATGGCACATACACAACTAAGTACATGTCTCCTTTGGTTACCAGGATGCCTCCTCAATGCCCTGCAAAACAGAGAGCAGCAAGGGATCAGCGTGGGGTGGGGGGGGACCGGGACTGTTAGCCAGGAATTGACCAGATGGTGCAGGATCCCACCCCCAAGTATCTGTTGGAAGCAGATTTGGGAGTGGGGAGTGGAAGCACCTACTGGTGGCTTATTCTGGGTGTGCTGTGGAGCCTGCGCGATGAGGTTTCGGGGGGGGGGGCTGAGGATCTCCTCCCACCCCAAATGGCAAAGGACTCCGTAGTTCAGAGTAGCATCTGCAAGGACAAGACGGAAATATGACTTTTTCATGGCAACTCAGAATTGGACCTGTGCAATTATATACTATATATAGTGCCTTTTAATCCCTTTTTTTAAAAATCACTTGTTCTACTACAGTGGTGCAAAAATGCTCCTGTGCCAAGCAGTGCTACTAATGCCACGAAATAGTAATAATAGTGAAAAAAAGCTGGTCCCTTTGAATTGGCAGGATGATTAGACAGCAATCTTCTGATCAAAGGAGCTACTTGGGTGGATTCTGGCCACAGCAAGAACTTCTTTGGCCCAGAAATGGAAGAAGCTCTTAAATCCCCCCTGGTGGTCCAAGCACACTTGGGGTCTGGCTACTGCAGAGAAAATAACTGACAAATAGCAGAAAACCAGAATTGCCATCTGAGCCAATTCAGCAGCAAAGCAGTGGGGTCAAGAGGAAGGGTGGAAAAGCCCTAGGCTTGCAGAAGAGGGGTTTGGAATGGGTGAAGTTTTGAGAAGCTCTGCTCTATCTCTGCATCTCTCGCCTCTTGGGCTAACCTCACTATCTCTTTGACGCTAGACTGATACGTCCCAGGTTGGCTCCTGCCTTAGCGCTTCCTTCTCCTCCTCCTCCTCTTCCCACTTCTCCCTGAGACCTCAAGATGAGAAGTCAGGCTGGGACTCCCAAGGAAAGGAGAGGAGGCTGAGAGATCACTCCACAAGGGAGGGTGTTTGAGAAAAGGTGAGGGACAGCCAGCTCTGCAGGCAAGGGGGGACCTAACTGGGATCCGGAGCCCCGCAGGGGTGCTGCAGATGAAGGTAGTTGATCCATGGAGCCGTGGAGCCAAAAAGGCTGAAAACCTCTGTACTTTTATTTCCACCAGGAAACTACGGTACTTTGCTATTCTAGCAAGGCCACTGGGTGCAAGAAGCCATTATGATTTTAATTTCTCTGTGTGTCTCAATCAAAGCTGAATTTTTCCTTTTCTCTTTAGGGAGAGATCTGTCGCCACCTGGAGATTCTGAGGAAAGAGAGAGGGGAAATTCTGGCCCATCAAGCAGCCCTGGACATGGAAAGCAAAGACCTCCTTGTAAGTGTCTCTGTTGTTACTAGACAGGGAACAAGCACTTGAGACCTCCGGCTACAGGGCAGTATATAAATTCTTTTTTTAAAAAAAATGATATTTATTAAAATTTCAAAAAATACAAAAAATACAAAATACAGAAAGAAGAATAAAGTTTTTTTAAAAAATATAACCAAAAAAGTAAAAAATAAAAAGAAACATACCAAATAAAACAGTTAAAAGGACATTAATTTTCCATAACCTATCTTCCCTATACAGTGGTGCCCCGCAAGACGAATGCCTCGCAAAACGAAAAACCCGCTAGACGAAAGGGTTTTCCGTTTTTGCGTTGCTTCGTAAGACGATTTTCCCTATGGGCTTGCTTCGCAAGACGAAGGGCTTGATCCGCGCCGCGCGCAAACCGCTTTCACCGCCAATCTATCTATGCGGCAGCGGGGAATCTAATAGTAATAGCAATCAATACATTATTAGCGTCCGGAAACACAGCCGGTGGTGATGCTGCCCCGCGCCGCTTCGAAAAGTTCCTAGGCTTCAGCCTTAGAACTGGGAGGGGACCTGGCGGCGACACCCGGCTCAGGGTGGGATTTCCCCGTCTGCGCTCTTAGCGCGCGCGGCGACCGCTAGATCCCGAGGACGGCAGACTGGGCGGGGGGGGCATGAAAAGTTTTGCCTGCCCATCTCCGAGGAAGCGGGGGGAGATGATCCCTGTAAAGGGAAGAAGGGGGCACCCATTTGCCAGCAGCCGGTGCCCCCGAACCGAGGCTGGCACCATCGCCTGTCAAAGTGACCGCAAAGGCGAGCTCCGGTCGTGCGGCCAAGGGAAGCCCCGCTGTGGGTCGTCCAAAGTCAGCCCGAGCACGCCAGTCACCTAAAAGGCATGGAGAGACGGAGGGAGCGCGCGAGGATCCCGGTGCAGAGGAGGCTCCTGCAGCAAAATAAAGGCAGCCGGCAGCCGGAGGGCTCCAGAACACGGAGCTGCGGCGGGGCCGTCGATGGCGTTGCCGGAGACTCCTCCCTCTGGGCCTCGCTCTCTCCGCTTTCGCCGCTGCTTGCCCTGCCTGCGATCGGCCGGGCTCATCGCTCCGCTCTGCAGAGCGCTGCGCAAAGGCGCGGCGGGACAGGTGTCCGGGGACGCTTTGGCTGAGCACGCCCCGGGATCGGAGGTGCGGGGTGCTTGCTGCAGATCTTATCTTCCGGGGTCACTGGGATGGCGGGGGTCGGGGCTTGTGTTATGTAAGCGCGTCAGGAGGGACTGCTTAAGAGGCCAGACGAGGCTTATGCAATGGCCAGATGCTCCCTAGGGGTCGAGGCTTGCAGTTGCAGGAACGAGTTTATACCTGTAGCCGCTAAGCCGTGCTTCGCAAGACGAAAAAAACCGCAAGACGAAGAGACTTGCGGAATGGATTAATTTCGTCTTGCGAGGCACCACTGTACTTATTTCCCCGGACCTCCTCATACCTCCCTTTTTTGTATTCCAGTTCAATTTGTTAGTTCAGCAAATCCTTACCATTAAAATTACCCAGTTGCAAACCTTTTTTCATATCTCTTAAAGCATTACAGCTAAAAACCTCTTAGTTTCTATCCAACATCCTTCTAAGATTCCTTAATTTTACAATATTTCTGTAAATAGTCTTTAAATTTCTTCCAGTCTTCTTCACCGACTCTTCTCTCTGGTCTCGGATTCTGCCAGTAGGGGCAGTATATAAATTCAAGGAAGAAGAAGAAGAAGAAGAAGAAGAAGAAGAAGAAGAAGAAGAAGAAGAAGAATTGAGTCAGGACTGAGAAGTGATGGGGAAATCTGCCCATTTCAGCTTCTTCTCATTTCTCCTTTTTCCATATCAGCCTGTTATGCATCAGATGTTAGGGTAGCTGGATCAAGCTTGAAAATATCAGAATTTTAAAACTCTGTTTTGGTCTCCATATTTTTTCAACAAGAGCAAATTAGGCAAGTTCACCTTTGAATGCCGCTAAATTGAGTTTATTTCCCCTTGTCATTTATTATGTGAATAGCAGTCAAGGAGAAGCCTGAGGACTTGTGAGCTGAAAGGGTGGAAGCAATTCAATCCAAATCCTGATTTACCATAAATATTACTAAAGAATTGTCTTTCTAAATGTGGGCTCTTGTTCATTTTAAGTAAACGCAGGCCATTTTGAACCTTTAAAGAAAACAGGGGAGCTATGGGGATGAACTCTGCACTTTGTCCTCCTCCTCCTCTGTTTCTGTTGCCTTCCAACACCTAAATGGCCCCAGCCTAAATTGAGGGGTGTTTTATGTCCCTGGATGTTCTCTGAACAACTGTGAACTCTGGTTATGCCATGCCCCAAAACATGCAGGGAACATCCGTGGCTAGGAAAAAAGAACTCCTTCCTTTAGGCTGTATCCGTCTGCAAACTAGAAGTCAACAGAAACAGCAATGGAGAGGCCGCCCCTCAAAATAAAGGTTTACTTCTTTAGCCACTGGAGGTTTCATGTCTATAGAAAAATCAGAAGTGTCCTCCCTGTGGAATTCTCATAATTTTGTTTCTGCTGTTTCGAGGCTAAGCACCAAACACACTCAGACCTCCTCTTTTCTTGCAGAAATTAACAGAAACAGAGAGGTTGAAGATTGTGGAGAAGTTCAGAGAACTGCGCCAGTTCCTGGAAGAACAAGAAAAAGGTCTGCTGAATCATATGGAAGAGGTGGAGAAGGAGATTGCAGGGAAAAGGGATGAGCAGCTGGCCAGACTCTCCAGGAAACTCTCCTCTCTTGAGAGGATCATCCAGGAGATGGAGGAGAAGAGTCAGCAGCCAGCGAGCGAACTCCTGCAGGTAAGATGGTGGCAGGAACAGCCCAAGGCTCCGGGAAAAGGCTGCCTCCAATCCTTCATGTGCCCCTTTCATGTATGCAAAGAGTGCAGGGGATGAGTTTATGGAGCCTCTAGTCAGGTTTGTAATGGACAGGAAGACCCAAGAGACCTGGGATGCTTAACTCACCTGAATGCAGACTAGAGATTCTTCTGTGTTCTCGATGGAACAGGAGGTGGTTTTCTGCTCTTTGCTGATGATTTGTCTCCAAATGCCTTCCTTCTTGGCAATGCTGCCTTCCTGCCCTGGGCTGGGCTTCAGTGAGGATTCAGGCCTCCTTCCGACATGAGCCAGTCTCTTGACCAAGCTTCTCTTCCCGTTCCCTCCACAACTTCTGGGTTGATCACCTTCACAGTGGATCCAGATCAGCCCAAAATGGTGCTCAGTCACAGTGCCGAAAGAGCAAGACAGAGGGACTCATCCAGACTGCTGCTTGTTCCACCCCTTTCCTCAAGGAAAACCCACTGTTTACTGCTGAATTAGAGCAAACCTCAGCCAGGTTTTATCCAGATTGACGTTTGCTTAGATGTTGAACTAAGGAGCAGGTTTTCCCTGAGGGAAAGCGGAAGGGCAAAGGCAAAACCACTTGGACCCGTGTTTTCTGGGCACAGGAAAAGCAGAAGTGTGGATGAGCCCAAAGAAACACTCAGCTATATTATAATAATAATAATAATAATAATAATAATAATAATAATAATAATTGTTGTTTAGTCGTTTAGCCGTGTCCGCCTCTTGGTGACCCCCTGGACCAGAGCACGCCAGGCCCTCCTGTCTTCCACTGCCTCCCGCAGTTTGGTCAAACTCATGCTGGTAGCTTCAAGAACACCGTCCCACCATCTCGTCCTCTGTCGTCCCCTTCTCCTTGTGCCCTCCATCTTTCCCAACATCAGGGTCTTTTCCAGGGAGTCTTCTCTTCTCATGAGGTGGCCAAAGTATTGGAGCCTCAGCTTCAGGATCTGTCCTTCCAGTGAGCACTCAGGGCTGATTTCCTTCAGAATGGAGAGGTTTGATCTTCTTGCAGTCCATGGGACTCTCAAGAGTCTCCTCCAGCACCATAATTCAAAAGCATCAATTCTTTGGCGATCAGCCTTTTTGATGGTCCAGCTCTCACTTCCATACATCACTACTGGGAAAACCATGGATTTAACTATACGGACCTTTGTTGGTAAGGTGATGTCTCTGCTTTTTAAGATGCTGTCTAGGTTTGCTATCGCCTTTCTCCCAAGGAGCAGGCGTCTTTTAAATAATAATAATAATAATAATAATAATAATAATAATAATAATATATTTTTGTCCCGCCCATCTGGCTGGGTTACCCCAGCCACTCTGAGCGGCTTCCAACCAAATATTAAAAACAATACAGCATCAGACATTAAAAACGTCCCTAAGAAGGGCCGCCTTCAGTTTTCTTCTAAAAGTCAGATAGTTTTTTACTTCCTTGACATCTGATGGAAAGATGTTCCACAGGGCAGGTGCCACTACCAAGAAGGCCCTCTGCCTGGTTCCCTGTAACCTCACTTCTCGCAGCGAGGGAACTGCCAGAAGGCCCTCGGCACTGGACCTCAGTGTCCAGGCAGAACGATGGGGGTGGAGACGCTCCTTCAGGTACACTGGGCTGAGGCCATTTAGGGTTTGAAAGGTCAGCACCAACACTTTGAATTGTGCTCGGAAACGTACTGGGAGCTACTTTATTACCCCTTTGGAGGCATTTTATGCTGCAGGTGCTTTTCTTATTTCCAGTTGGAAAGTAGAATTTGAAATTTGGGGGCTTCTATGGAAGACAATTTGGGACAGTTCTCTGGTAGGATTACGTCTGAATTGCACAATGCAAACGGGATTAAAGTTAATAAATTATAATCTAAGACAAGAGATGGGGTAGAATCTTCTCCTGAACCCACAAATATTAAATTTCCCAAAAATGCTGGTGGATTTTCATAAGGATTCTTAAAAAATAATTGTAAACAGATGTGGAAATGTGGAGAACTTGATACTGGAAAAATTAATAATTTCAGACTGGAGAAATAAAAGCTGTGAGAAACCAAAACTGGCTGATTCAGCCATTCCTACCCAAAACCTTGGCATGTGCCAGGCAGACTGACATCCGAGGGCCAGGCTGTTCTTCCACTCCAGGGTCTGAGGGGGTCTTCCTAGTGTGGCCTGTGGTGTGCAGTGAATTCCCTTCTCTTTTCCCTCTAGGATGTGAGAAGGACCTTGCAGAGGTAAGTGGATCCTGCTCATTTCCATTAGCATCACTCCATGAGGCCGGGATGCCAGAACCTCAGACATGGTCCTCCAGGGGCTGCAGGGGGGAGACTGTAGGACTCACTCCCTGAGGCATCTCACAGGTAAAAGCAGGAGCCCCTCTTTGGAACTTGACAATGGGTAGATCACAGTTGGTCTTTTTATACTGTGAGTAGATCGCAGTCTCTTGGGAGTTGGACGTGCCTGCCTTAGCTGTTTCCTTCTAGACTGACCAGTTCAGTCACTCTGCCGGCCACCCCACCCTGTCCCAAGCAAACTCCTGCCCCATAGAGCCCCTTGGGAGGGGGCGATTATTGACCAAGGAGCAGGAATTGGCTATTTTCTTGACCATATTCCGGCTACAGTATTTCAATTCAAGGTGTCTCAGGTGCAGAGTAGAGGTTTTAAGGAACATTTCTTGTTTCCCAACAAAAGTGCATCTCTTTTTTTCCTCACCCCTTCTCTGGGGACATCTAGAGAAAGTAAATGTGTGCTGTGCTGTCACCACCCTCAGACAATTCCTGCCCCTTGATACCATATGATTCTGCTGCTTCTTTGAATAGACATCAATGGGGAGACCCAGAGGCCTGGGGTTGCTGTTTTGGCCCTTGGGGGTCTGGCTGAGGAGTCTGTAGTGAGGAAGAAACTCCCCACTCAGTGCCTGCCTGTCCCTCTAGGCCTCCCACAGCCAGCTTCCTCCTCTTAATTCCTTTCTTTTCCTTTAATAGAAATTGTGGATTTGAATGGGCTGACATTGTTTTTCTTTTGACCAGGTATGAGAAAAGAGAGAGTCCAGAGAAGCCACTGCCTTTCCCTCCAGAGCTGAGGAACAGGATCTTGGAATCCTGTGATCTAAATCACCTTGTGGAGGATGCAATGAAACAATGGAAAGGTATTAAAATTGGCTGCCAGGATTTCACAGTGGGAATTCTATTATTTCTTCAGAACTGAACATGCCAGGCTCTTACTGCATGGAATTTAATAACCCCAGGATACCTTCCTTCTTGGTGCCACAGCCTTCATTTCCTGTCCCCTAGAATGGCCCGTGTATACTGTGACCCTGGATCCTGTAAAGAAAGCCTGTATCTGTTTTCAGTTATACGGAACCTCCTTTTCCTTTTGGTTACCAGTCTACACGATCTGGGGTTGTCCTTCTGGAGGTTCTCCTGCTCTGAATGGAGTCAATTCAAGGATGCCACATTATGAAGTGTTACTTTTGTATGGAGATTTATTTCAGGTGGAAGAGTGTTGCCCTTACACTTGATATCTTTTTGCTTCCTCAGACGCTGTGTTATACAGAAAACAGATTCAGAAAGGTAAATTTCCAGGGGAGGAACAATTTGACAGGAGGGATGGGGACTGATATTTCATGGTGTTAAACCGTCTGTTCTGCAGACTTTGGGACCCACATCAATGGCGTAACTCTGGGAAACAGTCCTCTAGTGGTGTTTGAGTTCTTTGTCTGTCCCATGAATGAACTGGGAGGGAGGTTGAAGGCTTGGATTGGGGGCAGAGCTTGTCCCTGAAAGAACCTGCATACCAGTCTGAGTTTTACTCCTGCCTATAGACTAGTATCCTGGTTTTCCCCTCGATTTTAGAGATTTTGCTTTCTTTCATAAAATCTAAATACTGCTTGTTTGTAGGGAAAACCCTCAGAGCCTTACGATATCCTACAAAAGCCCTTAAGGAGGATCCTGCAGGGTCAGTCCAATGTCCATCTTGTCGGGTTCTCATGTTTAAGGAATCTCCCTTGCATTTTGTTTTCCCTCCACACAATCTGGAGAGGTTCTTTTGGGGCTTTTGAGATCAGCCCCATTCCAGGAGGAAGGACTTCCCATTGCATGAGACCCTTTGAATTACAGGGTAAAGCTCTGCCGGTTCTTCCTTTGGTTTTCCAGCATGCTTGGAAATTCCGGTTTCAACAGCTTTTTCCCACCAGTTCACTTGGCGCTGATGTTAACCTTCCTCCAGCCATTCAGTACAGATTCCCATTTTATTCATGGATTTTGAATGATTGTATTCCGCCATTTTCTAGTATGGTTTACCATTTCTGATTTCCCCATGGAATCATGGAATAGTAGAGTTTGAAAGGATCCCAAGGATCTTCTAGTCCATGGGTAGGCAAACTAAGGCCTGGGGCTGGATCTGGCCCAATCTCCTTCTAAATCCGGCCCGTGGATGGTCCGGGAATCAGCGTGCTTTTACATGAGCAGAATGTGTCTTTTCATTTAAAATGCATCTCTGGGTTATTTGTGGGGCATAGGATTTTGTTCATTCCCCCACCCCCCCAAAAAATATAGTCCAGCCCCCCACAAGGTCTGAGGACAGTGGACCAGCCCCCTGCTGAAAAGAATTGCCTACCCCTGATCTAGCCCAACCCCCTGCAATGCAGGAATCACAGCTAAACACGTTAGTTGTTTTAATTCCTTAGGCCTACAGTTGTTGTCTTTCAATTACTTGTTTTATGATGTCATCTTTTGCTTGAAATAAGGAAACAACAGATGCTATGTTATGGTGATGTTTTGTAAAAAGATTTTCTTTGAACTATTGCAGTGTAGACCATTAAGCCTATATTTTTGCTTCCTCAGATGTCCAGTCACTCAGAAGTCTCCAGAGAGGTAAAATTCACATGGAGACCCCAGTTCACGGGGGGTGGGGACTAGTGTTTCATGAAGGATCAAGGGTGTCTTCTGTACAGTTGAGAACCATCCACAGCTTGACTCTAGCCCTGCTGTTTGTGCCACAAAGGCAGAGAGGGTGGACTTGAAGGGGGAGAGAGAAAATTCCCAGAAGGATTAGGCGGAGGAGGGAAGAGTTTTACTCCTGGCTAGAGAGAGTTGGGTTGCTTTTCCATCATGTGACCTTTTTCAGGCCTGGTTGCCATGAGTCCTCCTTTTGCCAGCCATGTCTTCTATTTTCATGATCAAAATTTCTTAAAATTTGTATCGGGACAGATTTTTAAAATTTGGCAAAATATCCCCAAGTTTTTTTTGTTGTTTTTTGGTTTACAAGAACCCATGAAAATTTTAATATTGCATTAGAGCAGGCATAGGCAACCTCAACCCTCCAGATGTTTTGGCACTACAATTCCCATCATTCCTGACCACTGGTCCTGTCAGCTAGGGATCATGGGAGTTGTAGTCCCAAAACATCTGGAGGGCCAAGGTTGCCTATGCCTGCATTAGAGTCAGATCTAAGGCACCCGGTTAGTCTAATCTGCAGCAGAGAATCACAACAGAGCAGCATCTTAAGCTAGCGACATACTGTAAAAACCCCTTCTCTTGTGGCTGAACCAAAAGGACGCTGGCTCAGCTACAAGATCTTGGAGGAGGAGTCCGGGAGGGCAAGAGTTAACATCCCCCTGCCCTTAAGGAGAGTCCACATGCAGATGTTCAACAGGTTAATAAATTGTTCTGTGCACACTTACATTCAGAAAGATGTGAACATGTGCCCAAATATTTCATGTGGCAAGTGAGGGAGCAATATGTATTATTATTATTCTTTTGTTGTTGAAAGTTAAGAACATTGCTACTAGCAATATATCACAGCTTCTATAGCCTACATATAGTAGTGGTATTTCAGAGGAGAGTCGTCATAGCGAACCATGGTTAAAAGTCAAAGTTGGCCAATGTGTCCTCTTTCTTGCTCTTCAAAATAGGGCAGCCCTACACTTGCCTAGCATGACTGTCTCAGCCACAAACTGGTAACCTTTTGAGTTATTCCCCGCTTCTCTCAGGGAACTAGTCTTAAGGTATATATGAATCCCAAAGAGAAGCATGGAATAAGCAGTCCTTTGTAAAATTGCCCTGCCACCTGCCTCCTCTTCCCTGGCGGCAAGCCCTGAACTTCCAAGATGGTGGGGAGGAAGGCAAGGAGGGACCAAGTGGGTGAGAGAGATGGAGAGCAGGAATAAACAAGCTCCCCATTTAACACGATTTTCACTTGTGGGCACGAGGGCCCAGAACATAACCCATGCGAAAGTGGGAGGAAGCCTATATGTGGTTTTGTGTTGTATTTTTATGCTGTGGACCACCCTGAGAGTTATAGATGAAGGGCAGTATGCAAATGTTGATATTATTATTATTATTACTACTACTACTACTACTACTACTACTACTACTATTACTGCTGGGGGTCCTCCTCCCCCATCCCAACCCAGAGGTCGCCAAAGGCCAATTCCCACAGAGATTGTCAGAGGAAAGCAGCTTCTCTCCTCTCCTGCCTCCTCCTCCAATTCTCCTCTCTTTCCCCTTAGATAACACAGAAGAGCTGAGTAAAAGGTTTCCTGGGTGGTTTTTCCTCTTAGAAAATGCCTTGGTTGGAAGGAGGGCAGGCACAATGTGCATTGAATATAAGAAAGTGAAGGAAACTGATTTAAAAATCAACCAGAAGATATTTATTCTGATCAAAGTCTGCAAGGAGGAGTCTCAGTCTTGCATGTGATGCAAATAAATCCCCTTGACCTGAAAGGGAATCTGGGTTTTTGGGGTGTTTCTTGGATTAGGATGTCCATCTCTCTCTCTCTGCTGACTCTGCCTGATCTTCTCTTTTCCTCATCTTCTCCCCAACAGCAAATGTCACTCTGGATCCAGACACAGCCCATCCCCAACTCATCCTGTCCAAGGATCGGAAAGGCCTGAGAAAGGGAGACAAACCTCAAGCCCTGCCTGACAATCCTGAGAGATTCAGCTACTGGCCTTTTGTGTTGGGACGTGAGGGATTCACAGCAGGCAGACATTTCTGGGAAGTCACTGTGGGAAGTGGGGAAGATTGGGTTTTGGGGGTCGCCAGGAAGTCTGTGGAGAGAAAGGGCAGCTTCCCCCTTTAGCCCTGAGAGAGGGATCTGGGCTGTGGGGAAGTCGGGAGGGGGGTACTGGGCCTACTCATCCCCTGCTTACTCTCCTCTGTCCCTGAGGGAGAAGCCCAGGAGGATCCGGGTGACTCTGGACTATGAAGGGGGACGTGTGTCTTTTTCTGACGCTGACTCAGGAGCCGAACTCTACACGTTCTCAGGAGCCTCGTTCTCGGGAGAGACCCTCCTCCCTTTCTTTTATCTGTGGGGAAATGAAACCCCCCTCAGTATCTCCTGAGGAGACTAAATCTGCCTCTCAGGCCCAGCAGGAGTTTCTCTCCAGACCAGAGTGACTGATATAAAAAACATTTACCCACCAGGAGAACCTTGGGCAGTTTTTCAAGGGCCTTTTGAGAAGATTCATTTTCCTTCCTTTTCCCATAATTCCCTCTGCAGCTTACTTCTTCTTAAAGAGACAGTCACACTTTTAACAGTCCCAATAAATCTACTTTTCCTCACCTTCAGTCTTGTTTTCCTTTTGAGATGTCTGATTTGGCAGAGCATGAGACTCTTAACCCCAGGGATGTGGGTTTGAGCCCCACGTTCGGCAAAGGTTTCCTGCACTGCAGGGGGTGGGACTAGATGACCCTCAGGGTACCTCACAACTCTGCAATTCTACAAAACCTCCCTCTCCCCACAAGACCTTATGCAGCTGTGAAAATGCATGCATAATTGGATTAATAAAGGGCTAAAAATGAACCCCTTCCCCCACATCAGGCAGGATAGCTCCTTACTCTGGAGACCTCAGATGGGAAGAAAATAAAAAAGAAATTGAGCAGGGCGTCAGCTTCAAATGCCCTCTGCAAATACAGCCTCCCCATCTCCTCACGTTGTCAGAAATAAACCTCATTGCATTGAGTGGGGCTTCGGCCCAGTTATATGTTTTTAGGGTTGATGTGTAGCCTTATTAATCCATGGGTCGGAATAATTGTTGCACCCGAGCAGAGACAAAAGGAGCCAAACGACACCAAGGGGTTAATCCAGAGAAAGAGCGTTTTATTCTGCCATCCGGGGGGGGGGGGGGCAGAGGCACCTGTGTGATTCAGTTCACAAAAGACAGGCCGCACCGAAAACATTTTACAAGCAGGTTTTATCCTTTTTTCAAACCCCTTTTTTCCTCTCCCCCTTCACAGATTCTTACATAGAAATGTTGCTTTTTGTTCTCTGGCTCTGTTCCCGGAAGTATGTTGCAAGTCAATGTACCAGGACAAGGTTATCTTGGATCTGGGAAGCGAAAGCTTTACTGTTCTCAGCTCTGAGTTTGTTACAGCGTTTTTGTTACAGAGAGGACTGCTTAGCTCATGCTTTTTGTCTTAGAGGAAAATGCAGTTTTTAAAATGCGTACGCCGAGGCCTGGCTGGGGGGGAATTCACAAACAGTTTGTAGGGCTTTCTGGGGTAACCCTAACTGTACCCCTTCATATGCATTAACGTTCCGTATTTACAGGCTGGATTCTGTCTATCAGGGGCATCAAATGGGGTGTCCTCTGGATAATGCTGGACTCCAACTCCCGTCTGACCCATCCAGCATGGCCAGGGGTCAGAGAGGATGGGAGCTGCAGTCCGGCAGCTTCTGGAGGGGGCCCCATGGGCTGTGCCGCCCTATACATTTCGTAGGACACCTTCCTTGTGTTCCTCAGCCCCACCCCAAAAGCACAATGCTCCCCCAAGGAGGGTCTTTTCAGCAAAAGCTGCATCTGATTTCTCTCCTGGGATACTAAGAGCTAGAACAACAAATGCCTGTGGAATTGACCTCTCTCAAAGATCTGGCAGGACTTTCTCCGGCTCCACTATCAGGGCCGCCGACTACTGACCTGTGCAGCCTGATCTCCTTTTACTGCATTTCCCACGGGGTGGTGGCAGATGTCAAAATAAAGACACCTTTGCCGCCCCCCACCTGCCTGAGGGCCACCTCCCCTTGCTCCACCCCCTATATGATGTTGGTGATGTTTGTGTGTACTTTTCCCTTTGATTCCTTGCAAATGTCTGCTTCTTCACACCCTCAAACCACCAGCCTTTAGGAGAAAATTGTATGTGCTTTCTACTTCAGTAGCAGCTAGAGTGTTGGACTGTGACCTGGGAGACCAGGGTTCAAATCTCTGTTCGGCTACGAAGCTCAAAAGGTTGACCTTGGGCCAGTCTCAGCCCATCCTACCTGACAGGGTTGTTGTTGCGAGGATTAAATGAGGAGCAAGGAGAACCATGTAAAATGGGGAGGACAAACTATGCAACCCCCCTTGAGCTCCTTGGAGGTGTAATAAACGAAAATCTGCACTTATTCCCTTATGGGGTACACAAGAGCCCTTGTAGAGTCCTTTGTAGGTTCTCCATCGGTAGGAGAAAATAACAGAGGCCAAACAGAGAATATTAAGAAGCAAAGCAGCTTGTAAGCCTGATCTTTATTCAACTATTGCAAAAGGGTGCCCCCTCACAGACACGAGAAAGGAGGAGGAACCCCTAACAAAAGCGTGCCTGCCCTTATATAGAAATTTAAAATTGCACACCCTCAAGTCCCAAGACCACCCCCAGAAGCATCATACATACATCACAGAAAAGGCGGTCTACAGCAGAAATCTGAGTGCCTTGTTTATTTCCTGTCTGGCAGGTTACCTGTTTAATGAGAGCCTGGAGCCTGGCCAGTCTTTTGTAATGATAAATACTTAGTTCCTGCGCCAGGTCACAGGCTCACACCCTATTCAAACACAAACATACCCTTAAGACAGGATTTGTGAGGAAAGAGACATTGGGGAGGTTTCCCACTTTGACCTTTCAGAGAAATATTTGAGGTAAATTTGTTCAGGACTTTTTTTCTGTGGGGTTTCAGGCACGTGGCTTATATACAGTGGTACCTTGGGTTAAGAACTTAATTCGTTCTGGAGGTCCGTTCTTAACCTGAAACTGTTCTTAACCTGACGTACAACTTTAGCTAATGGGGCCTCCTGCTGCTGCCGTGCCGCCGAAGCACGATTTCTGTTCTCATCCTGAAGCAAAGTTCTTAACCCGAGGTAATATTTCTGGGTTAGCGGAGTCTGTAACCTGAAGCGTCTGTAACCTGAAGCATATGTAACCCTAGGTATCACTGTATTTATGTACGTGTTCGCTTGGTACATTTATGAACATTTATTACATATCTAAGACCTTAAAATTTTTATAACAGAGGAAAGGTGAGGATGCAAATGTTAAGAAGAAGAAGAATGCCGTATTGGCCCGAATATAAGCCGCACCCACAAATAAGCCGCACCTTTAAAATTCAAGGGGAGGGGGAGAAAAAAAGATAATACCCAAATATAAGCCACTCCCTTAAAATTGGGTTACAGGCTGAAAATTGCTGCCGCTGGTACAATTGTAACTCCGAGCCAATTTAAGCCTTTGATCTTGCAAGCACACAAAAGTTGCCGTACAATCGCTAAAATCGCAAATTACTATTCAGCTGCTACAATTCTGCAGGCTCTCACACCCGTAAATAGCAAATGAAGTCTCAAGCTCGCAAATCGGCAATCAAACTTTTTTTGGTTCCCTTTCACCGTTATGTCTGTTTCAGCAACAATATCGTAAAAGGCAGTTTTTGTAAGGTCACAGATTTAAGCCACACTTTAACTTTTCACGGTCAGAATTGGGGGGGGGGGGGGAATGCAGCTTATATTCGGGCCAATACGGTAATAATAATAATAATAATAATAATAATAATAATAATAATAATGCTGCACTGTTTCTAATAAGGCTGCACCTAAGATAGCTCAGATGGCAGAGCATGAGACTCTGAATCTCAGGGACGTGGGTTCCAGCCCCATGTCGGGTGAAAAATTCCTGCATTGCAGGGGGCTGGACTAGATTACCCTAGGGTCCCTTCCAACGCTGCGATTCTGCAAGGATCTGTGCAGCTGAAGAGTTAAACCCACAGAGCTGCAATTGCTAGAGTTGCACGAGGGAGGCGGGCTTGTGAAAGCCAGGAAGGGTTTTTCCTCCCTGGTTAGGGGGTGGGCCTTGGTTTTGAATTTCTTTTGCAGCTGACATAAAAGGAGGAGGAAAGAAGGAGAGGAGAAGACAGGAGGACAGTGTGCTAGACTGGGGCATGGAGGCGGAGAGGCAGGGAATTGCTGGAGGAGAAAAAAAGACACTCTTTTGCAATCGCTCTTCCTCTTCTGGGTAGCAGCCGGGGGTCTCTCTGCTGCTGATTTTCCCCTTCCAGAAGAAGCAAACTCTTGGAGCAAGCTGGGTCAAAGGGTACGTGGACAGCGCTTTTCTATGGGGTACTGGGGAGGGGCAGTAGGGCAGGGGGACGCCATGGGGCAGGGAGCCTCCTAAAACGAGGGGGGCCTGCCTGCTTGAGCCTCCTACAATTCCTGGGCGATGGGGGGGGGCTTCTGCAGAGCATCGGAGACCAAAGCGCATAGCAGCGTATTGTTAACCTCTGGAACTCCCCTCCACAGGAGAGAATAATAATAATAATAATAATAATAATAATAATAATAATTAATAATAATTTATACCCCGCCCTCCCCAGCCAAGACCGGGCTCAGGGCAGCTAACACCCGGTATAAAAACAAATTGATTGAAATACAATGTAAAAACAAGATTAAAATACAACATTAAAATATTAAAATACAGCCTCATTTCAATGGAAACTCAAATCAAAAACTTCTTGGGGGATGAAAACATCAAGTCTTCACCAAGGCTAACTTTCCAATGATCGTCCCCAACACAGGCAGCTTTGAAAAGAGGATCAGACTCATTCATTTGGTCTGAACTGGAAATGGATCTGCTTATACCTTATTTTAAAAGTGGGACACTTTTCTTGTGGAATAGCCTCAGATCGGAGGCCGCGTACTGTGCGGTAGCCTCAAAATTATAACTCTTGATTTAACACCCATGTTTCCCGTCTTTCCTTCTAGGGAGAAGCTCCTTGCGCCGGTTTTGGGACCGCCAATATCTCCTCCTCTCCCGTCCTAGTTCCCCTCTGAGCATTTTGATCCTCGGAAATCATCCCTGTGGAGATCAGGAAGGGATGAAAATGGAGGAGCAAGAATCGGCAGCCGAGAGATCACAGAGGGCAGGAAAAGCCCCCCAGCTCGTCCCGGCCACAAGTATCGGGGAGCCTCTGTGTCGGACAGTTGCGCAGCCAAAGGTCAAGGAGGAACCCGGCAAAGGTCTTCTCCTTCACCCCTGGGAGGCCCAGTGGCAGGAGTTCCTGAAGACGATGGAGTCTCCTCTGCCTGGATCGGGCGCCCCATATCTGCACGGCGAGGTGGCTCCATGGGACGATGCCAAGGGCTTTCTGGCCTCCTTCGAGCGGGTGGCCGAGGCCTGCCAGTGGCCCAAGGGAGAGTGGGCGGCCAGGCTGCTGCCAGCCCTCCGAGGAGGGGCCGAGCAGGCCTTTGGCAGCCTGGAGGTCAGCGACAGAGAGGATTATGGGAAAGTGAAGGCGGCCATCTTGCGCGGGGACACCACCGCCCAGGAGAAGCAGCGGCAGCACTTCCGCCGCTTCTGCTACCAGGAGGCCGAGGGGCCGAGAGAGGCCTATGGCCGCCTCCAGGAGCTCTGCCGTGGGTGGTTAAAAGTGGACCGGCACACCAAGGAGCAGATCCTGGAGCTGCTGATTCTGGAGCAGTTCCTGGCTATCCTGCCGCCCGAGGTCCAGGGCTGGGTCAGGGAGGCCGGGCCTGAGAGCTGCTCCCAGGCAGTGGCCCTGGCCGAGGAATACCTCCAGGCGCAACGGGAAGCTGAGGGGCAGGAGCAGCCGGTGAGGCCGTGGCGCGGCGCCGCTCACATGCGCCTTGGGGCTGTGTTGCTGGGGGGCTCCTGTGGGTCTGATCCTGCCACTCCCTGGGTTGTTAACCAAGAGAGCGAAGCCTGTCCATTTCATGCTGATTAAGGAGTGGAAGTCCAATTCTATGCCCCTAACTCACTCAGTGAAACACTTAATCTCAGGGTTGTGGGTTAAAGTCCCGTTTTGGGGCAAAAGATTCCTGCGTTGCAAGGGGTTGGACTAGATGACCCTCAGGATCCCTTCCAACTCTATGATTCCTGTGCTCTTCTAGGCATACTCCCCAAGTATCCCTTTTCTCCAATGACAGTTCTGGAATTATGAATGCCATCCCAGCTTCTGATTTGACCCTGGAGTGTCCCTAATTCTGCTGCCAGTGCTGAGATCGGGGAATAGTATGAGCCGGCACTTGTCCCAAGCGATGGCAGCTGCGAGAGGGCATCCTGTTTCCTCTCCGTGGCCTCTCCACGGCTGCTGCTACCAGCTTCCTCCCTTGGGCAGCTGCTAGTGGCTGCTGGATAGCGGGTGAGGAGGAGAGGCCACCACCATTGAGGCCCTGTTTGACGCGCCAGCTCTGAGGGGCAGGCAGAGGACAAGAAGAAAGAAAGAGATGTTTAGCTGGGAAAGAAGAAAGGGGGAGTGGAGCAGAGCACAAGGAATCTTGATTTTTGTATAGTGGAACCTCGGTTTTCGAGCGTATCGGATACTGACCGATTTGGAACCCGAACGCCGAAAACTCGGAAGCAGTTGTTTTTGTTTTTGAACACGCCTCGGAAGTCGAACAGCTTCCGAGTCACTTTTCTCCATTTTTTCAAGGGATTTTACCGACCGCCCATTGCGCCTTGGCTGTCGAACGTTTCGGAAGTTGAATGGTCTTCAGGAACGGATTACATTCGGAAACCGAGGTTCCGCTGTATTTGAAAAAAGCGATTTGTGCGTCCGCATCTAATCTTGCCCCTTTCTAAAATATATTCAGTGGTGTGTGCTTCTCTTTTCGTTGATCAACCAAAAAATGAAATAAAGCTGGGATTAAGGGTTTGTCTCAGGAGGGCGTTTGTGCTGCGTCCCATTGCTGTGGTTGTGGTGAAAATGCTCTGCTGGGATGGGTTGGGGAACAAAAATGGGGGTTGAGGTTGAGGAGGGTCATTTGAGTGGGGAGAGAGAAAAGCCCCTCTTTTCATCTAAGGAACGTTGGAGGGTATGGCTGGGTGATGGCTTCAGCGTGGGGTTTGATGGAGGCTCTGGGTTTCCCCCCCAGGCCTCTCCCTCCTTGCCCTGTTGCTCTGTCCTGACGGGGTTCCTTCCTGATGTTGCAGGTGGGATTTGAGGAGGCCGCCGCAGATGTCTCTGAGGAAGACCGGGTGCCGTCTGATGTCAAACAGAGACCCCTATATGTGGAGGCCAAGCAGGAAGATGCAAGTGAGGCCCAACTGGCAGGTAAGTAGGGCCAGATTTAGAGTCGTGCCCCTGGATCATGAACCTTCATTGTATTGTTCCTGTCACATGCTGAAGACACAACCACTTTGGCTTTGCGTGTGCAGAGGAGGGCAACTAGGATGATCTAGAAGCTAAGCCTTATGCGGAACGGTTGAAGGAGCTGGGTATGTTTAGCCCGGAAAAGAGGAGAATGAGATTTTTGTACAATATGGAGCCATCTTTAAAGATCTGAAGGGCTGACACATAGAAGATGGAGCAAGCTTGTTTCATCCTGCTCTGGAAGGTAGGACTCGAACCAATGGCTTCAAGTTGCAGGAAAGGAGTTGGACGGACAACTGCCATGGATGCTTTAGCTGAGAGTCCTGCATTGCAGGGGATTAGACTAGATGACCCTTGGGTCCCTTATAACTCTATGATTCTATGATCTGAGAGACACGTTTTTCAGGTCACAGCCGATCCCTGTGACTGTAAATTGTTTTGAACTGCTTTTAGCATTGATTTTTTTTTTAATTTACCGTATTTTTCGCCCTATAGGGCGCACCGGCCCATAGGGCGCACCTAGTTTTGGGCGGGGGAAATAAAGAAAAAAAAATTATTTCCCCCCCAGGCGTGGGGCTGGGGCGGGGGAAGCTTGAGCTTCCCCCGACCCCAGCCCCCAGAACAGGCAGATATCCGCAAGCCTAGGGAGCCCGGCGGGAACTCCCACGGGCTCCCAAGGCTTGCGGATAGCTTCCTGAAGCCTGGAGAGCGAGAGCGGTCAGTGCGCACCGACCCCTCTCGCTCTCCAGGCTTCAGCGAAAGCCTGCATTCGCTCCATAGGACGCACACACATTTCCCCTTCATTTTTGGAGGGGGGAAAAGTGCGTCCTATAGGGTGAAAAATACGGTATTTATTACAGTCCAGAGACCCAACAAATCGCAACAAAGCAATGCACAATTCAGACACCCTACCTCCAGGTTAAACAAGCATTTTGTTCAGACTTAAAGACAGGGATCATTGGTTCTTGCAACCACCGATAAAAACTTCGCCACAGCTAATGTTCTAGTGTTTGTCCAGCCTTCCAATAGGAACCTGACATAGTGAGCCTCTGATTTTCCCGGGAAAGGCACTAGCAAGGGTAATATCAGTTCAGCCCTGGCTTGCTCGTATTTCGCACAGTGCAGCAAAATATGTTTTATGGAATCGATGTCTTGGGCACACGAGCAAAGTCTGTCCTGGTAGGGAACTCCTCTCAACCTGCCATCCAACACTGCAGAAGGAAAGACGTTTAGTCTGGCTTTGGTGAATAACCTTTGATAATTTGGTTCTGAATTTTAAATTTCTGTAGTCCACTGAGGGACGTTAGGGCGAAGAAATCAAATAAAGAGAAGTAAGCGAAATAACCTTCTTTTTCTCATTTATTCAGCAGGTAAAAGGTGGGTGGGCATACCTGAGGGAGAGAGATACACACCTGAAGATGGTGAAGAGTTTTCTGGAGGGAGAGCAGAGGAGGAGAACTCTTCCTCGTGTAGTGAACAAGAAAATGCCCCTGAGAGTCATGAATGGCAAAGTCAAGGCCACAAAGCAGAAGGAGCACACGAGTCTGGTTCCTGCGAGGGTGATGGCAAAGACTTCAGCGAAACCATGGACCAGAAGGAAGTCTGCGCTGGCAAGAGGCAAAACACATTTCGTGGGAAAAGCTTCGGCCAAAGTCCAGGCCTCCTTGTCAACCAAAGAGCCTGTGTAGGAGGAAAACCACAGAACAAATGTTTGATTTGCGGGAAATCCTTCCTTTACAGCTCCGACCTCATCATCCACCACGGAATCCACACCGGCGAGCGGCCCTACGAATGTCCCGACTGCGGCAAGAGATTCAGCCGAGGCTCCGACCGCAACCGCCACCAGAGGATCCACACGCAGGAAAAACTGTACAAATGCCTGGCCTGCGGGAAATGCTTCCTCTATAGCTCGGACCTCGTCATTCATCAGAGAATCCACACCGGGGAGAGGCCTTATGAGTGCTTGGACTGCGGGAAAAGATTCAGTTGCAGCTCGGACCGCAACCGCCACCAAAGGATCCACACCGGGGAGAAGCCGTACGACTGCATGGACTGTGGGAAAAGGTTCAGTCAGAACGTTCACCTCAAGAGGCACCGAAGGACCCATGTGGGAGAGAAATCATACCAGCGCCCAGAATACGGGGAAAGTCTGAGCGTGAGCTGAGGAATGAAAACCATGTTCCCAATTACGTTTTATGAGGTAGTTTGTGGACCTCAGCCAAGGTAGTTATGACGTCATGTGTTTCCGTTCTGTTTTTTAAACTTTGTTTCCTGCTTTCAAGTTCCTCCCCCCCCCCCCATTTTTTAAATTCATTTTATAACACAAATAAACAATACAAACAGAAATACAAACAATACAAATTCTTGTCTTATTCTTATTTTTTCTAAACATTAGGTGAGCTTCCCCAAGTCCCCCCTAGCTGATTTTCATTTTACCTCATTTTAGCAGTTTCATATATCATAATGGTGTTCTAGGAAACTAAAAAACCCCCACAAGAGTTCAGTTTTGAAATAGGTGGTTAAAACCAGCATAGTTTTGAAAGGTGCAGCCTACCATCTTGATTCAAAATGGTGCCCAATTGTGTCCAAACGTAATAAAAAACAACAACAACTGCTGCTTGATCTCAGGACCCACCTGGCGGACTATAAGTTGAGGTGACAGGGGTGCAAATGAGGCTGTAGGTTTCTCTTCTGAGGGGGGATGTTTGTGTGAGAGTCACCCAGACTTCGGTAACAAATTTGGATAATAAAAAGTCTGAACTGCACGGGAGAGCTTTGCGTTTGGTTGACATCTTGGTAAGGAACAGATAATCACCAGCGCTCTCTCTTCCTGTGGTTTCCAGCAACGGGCATTCAGGGGCAACAATGGATGGAAAACATCACCATCGTAGCTGTCTAGTAGCTGTCAGCAACCATATCCTTTCCAAATTCTCATTGGGTGGCTAAAAAAAGACCCCCAGAGCTGATTACTAATCACAAAAAGTCCCTGCCCTCAGAGTCACAATCTGGAAAGACACGACACAAAAGGAAAATAGATTGGGAGGGAGGAGGAAATAAAAATATATCCGGGGTTCAAGTTGTCCTGACAAGCTAGGGTAGGAAAGCTCAATGAGAGAAGGCACCAAAATGTGGGTCTCAGCTGTGCCAATGTGGCGGCCTTCCACCACTTCTCTTACTTTTTCTGCTCCCCACAGGCAGCATTTGATGGAGGAAGGAGCAGATTGTGATTGTGGTCCTACATCTCTCCAAAGGGTTGACTGCAATTCTTGGCATACCTGACTATTGGCTATGCTGCCAGGGGCTGATGAGTCCAAGAGAGATTGAATGTCACAGGCTCCTTGCTTATGATTTACATCCAATAATAGCATCTTTGTACCCAATGGTCCTTGGGGGTTCTAGGAAACTAAAACAGTTCCGTTTTGAAACAGGCGGTTAAAACCAGCACAGTTTTGAAAGGTGCAGCCTGCCATCATGATTCAAAATGGTGTCCAATTGTGTCCAAACATAGGAAAAAACAACAACTGTTGCTTGATCTCAGGACCCACCATGCACAAGTTGGTTAAAAATCACAGTTTTGAAAGGTTCAGCCTGCCATCTTGATTCAAAATGGCATCTTAGTTGAATCCTTGCTCCTTGACCTCAGGTACCATCGTGCCAGATTTGGTCTTCATATCCGGAGATGATGATTATTTATATTTTATCATCGTTATTACGAATACTAACGCCCCACCGCGGTCTTCTCCTCATGGGATAGTTCAAAACACAGAAGAAATGTAATTTAGTTTAAAAACAGATAGAAAAGTGCATGTTGTATTATTATTATTATTATTATTATACCCTGCCTATCTGGCTGGGTTGCCCCAGCCACTCTGTCTAGCTTCCAACACATATAAAAATGCAATAAAATGTCAAACATTGAAAAGCTTCCTGATACAGGACTGCCTTCAGGTGTCTTCTAAAAGTTGTGTAGTTATTTATCTCACTGACATCTGATGGGAGGGTAGTGATCCAGCTGGGCAATGGAAGAGATGGCACAGAGATCAAGGCCGTTATTTTGGTCAAAGGATTAGAGCAGCAACGAATTCTTTGGCAGTTTGACAGTTGGAGACCTTTGAAAATTATTCTGTGAACCGCCCTGCAGGTATAGGGTGGTATAATAATAATAATACATATTGTGTCCGACACATTGTTGTTGTTTAGTCATTTAGTCATGTCCGACGCTTCGTGACCCCCTGGACCAGAGCACGCCAGGCACTCCTGTCTTCCACTGCCTCCCGCAGTTTGGTCAAACTCATGCTGGTAGCTTCGAGAACACTGTCCAGCCATCTCGTCCTCTGTCGTCCCCTTCTCCTTGTGCCCTCCATCTTTCCCAACATCAGGGTCTTTTCCAGGGAGTCTTCTCTTCTCATGAGGTGGCCAAAGTCTTGGAGCCTCAGCTTCAGGATCTGTCCTTCCAGTGAGCACTCAGGGCTGATTTCCTTCAGAATGGATAGGTTTGATCTTCTTGCAGTCCATGGGACTCTCAAGAGTCTCCTCCAGCACCATAATTCAAAAGCATCCATTCTTCGGGGAAGCTATGGTTTACCCAGTAGTGATGTATGGAAGTGAGAGCTGGACCATACAGAAGGCTGATTGCCAAAGAATTGATGCTTTTGAATTATGGTGCTGGAGGTGACTCTTGAGAGTTGATGTTGGGAAAGACTGAGGGCACAAGGAGAAGAGGACGACAGAGGATGAGAGGGTTGGACAGTGTTCTGGAAGACAGGCGTGCCTGGCGTGCTCTGAAGAGTCGGACACGACTAAACGACTCAACAACAACAATCTGCGCCCAGGGAAAGGGTGGCAACCACAGAGCCCGCTCGTCCTAGAAGGGAGCATCTCTCTTCTCGCAGTGTTTTTCCCCGTCCCGGAAACGGGTCTCTTTTGAATGCACTTTTTCCCCGGGAGCTGGTGCAACCTGGGCAGGGCGATCCGGGTTGGGGCTTTTTTTGGAGAGGGAGGAGGATCTTGGGTAAGTGGCAAGGGCGCACTTTGCACGCGCGCAGAGGCTGGGGAATCCCTGCCTGGAAGGGGAGGGTGGAAGGAGGGAGAGGCAGCCTGCCCTGGGTCTAAATGCAAACACAGGCTTCTTCTGTGTTGCTTTTTGCAAAAATGATGGGCAAGGCATTGGTTTTTGCGGGGCAGAGAGAAAGAGATTTCTGCACGATGCGGTTCTGCATTATGGTTGCTGATGCTGAAGCTGCCTGATCCGGAGTCAGTCCGGAGTTGGTTGCCCCTGCAGTCCCAAGGTCATAGGATCGTAGGGACCCAAGGGGTCATTATTCCAACCCCCCGGGGCAACACAATAATCACAGCTGAAGCACCCCTGACCCATGGCCGCCCAGGATCTTTTTTAAAGTCTCCAATGAAGTGGAGTCCACCATCTTCCGAGGGAGGCTGTTCCAGGAGGTTCTTTCAAATATTTAGCCAGAACATCTTCCCCCGCCCTCCTCCAATGCAATCAATAAAAGCAAGTCTCCGCAAAGGGGAAGAGACCAAGAGGGAGCAGTGATAGCAAACCCAGGTGCCAATTCATTTAAAAAGTTACTTTTCGTAACAGATGGGTAGCCGTGTTGGTCTGCCATAGTCGAAGTAAAAAAATTCCTTCCTGTAGCACCTTAAAGACCAACTAAGTTAGTTCTTGGTATAAGCTTTCGTGTGCATGCACACTTCTGAAGAAGTATCTGAAGTACCTGAAGAAGTGTGCATGCACACGAAAGCTTATACCAAGAACTAACTTAGTTGGTCTTTAAGGTGCTACAGGAAGGAATTTTTTTACTTTTCGTAATGATCAGTTGGCCCAGTTCAGTGCCCGATGGTGTTGGGCAGAGCCAAAGGACTCTTTTTCACATCTTGGATACAGTGGTAGCTCGGGTTAAGTACTTAATTTGTTCTGGAGGTCCGTTCTTAACCTGAAACTGTTCTTAACCTGAAGCACCACTTTAGCTAATGGGGCCTCTGACTGCTGCCGCACGATATCTGTTCTCATCCTGAAGCAAAGTTCTTAACCTGAGGTACTATTTCTGGGTTAGCAGAGTCTGTAACCTGAAGTGTCTGTAACCCAAGGTACCACTGTATTTCCTGATTTTAACACAGTTCTTTCGTTGTGTGTTTCAGCTGGGCGTTCGCTGCTGCCTAACCGGCTTCGGAGTCTGATTTGACGCTGAGCGTCAGACGGATGGTTAACGGAGGCTCTTAATAGGCTTTGCCAGGCTGGACCACCGAGGGAGGAAGCCCTGGAGTTGAACCTCTGCCACCCACGGCCGGCATCTGGGAGCTCCGGGAGAGATAGGGAGAAAGGAGATGGACGCAGGTCGAAGGAAGAACGAGCCAGATGACGTGGTCCAGGCTGCGCTCAAGCAGTGGCCACTCGCGGGTCTGAAAACGGAAGACCAAGACCATGGTGGTCCTACGACGAGGGAGGAATTTGTTGAAGGAGGGAGAGACCTTTGTGCTTTCGGGACTGGGAGGATGGGGGACATTGAATCCAGGGTACCAGGAGAGAAGGTGAAGCAGGAGTCGGGCGCAGGGCTGCTTCAGCACTGGGAATCCCAGTGGCAGGAGTTCTTGAAGATGGTGGAGTCCCACCACACGCACTGGGAGATCCCAGCAGAAGAGCCTACCCCTTGGGAGGATGCCAAGGGCTTTCTGGCCTCCTTCGAGCAAGTGGCCAAAGCCTGTCGGTGGCCCCAGGAGGAGTGGGCGGCCCGGCTCCTGCCAGCACTCAGTGGAGAAGCGGAGCAGGCCTTCGGCAGCTTGGAAGCTGGGGACAGAGAGGATTATGGGAAAGTGAAGGCAGCCATCTTGCGCCGGGACGCCCTGGCCCGGGAGCGGTGGTGCCAACACTTCCGGCATTTCTGCTACCAGGAGGCCGAGGGGCCAAGAGGGGCCTACAGCCGCCTGCGAGACGTCTGCCACCGGTGGCTCAAAGTGAAGAGGAACAGCAAGGAGCAGATCCTGGAGCTGCTGATTCTGGAGCAGCTCCTGGCTGTCTTGCCGCCCGAGGTCCAGGGGTGGGTGAGGGAGGTTGGGCCCGAAACGTGCTCCCAGGCGGTGGCTCTGGCGGAGGAGTTCTTGCTGAGGCAGCGAGAGGCCGAGAGGCCGCAGAAACAGGTGAGGCTGCTGTGGCGGAGAGCTTTGAGGGCCAGAGCGACAAAATGTGGGGTGAGGAAGGGGAACTGTTGCAAGGCATCCTGGGACCAGCCCTGCCTGTATCTTGATGGTGTCCACATAGCAACATAGGGTGGTGTTTGACAATGGTATACTCAGAAAGCTCAGTGGATTAGAGCGTGGTGCTGATAACGCCAAGGTTGCAGGTTCAATCCCTGCATATATATTTTTTACAAATTTTTCAGTTTATGAAAAATAAATATTTTCAGTTTATGAAGCAATTCTGTATCCTTCCACCACGCTGATGAAGAATTCTACGAAACAGTAGTCAATATCCGGAATCACTGTTCAGTGTTGGACCTCATATTTGCTGAATACACAAAGCTTCACAGCTTGTCTTTCATCGTACAAAGTCCGGTACCTCGCTTCAGTTAAAGATTTCCAGAGACTTTGAGACTAAAGATTTCATTATGTACTTGTTATAGTTTGAAGGAATTCTATAAAGATTGTCTATTGCGTATGTACATGGTCATCGTGTTGCCTAGACATTGCTGACATTCTCTTTGCAACACAGGGGTTTGTTTGGTTACTTCTTGTCGTTCCAGATGCAGGCAGCCTTTGAGGAGGACGGCTACGGTTTCTCTGAACCGGCGCAGGTTCTGACCGACACGGGGCAGAGGCAGCAGGAGAGGGGAGCGAAGGAGGAGGCCGGCTCTGGAGACGCAAGCTCACAAGGTAAGGAGGATACCCAATCTCAGGCTTGCAGTCGAAAAGGCGTGGCACAAAAGGAAAAGGGACTGGGGTGGGAGGAGGAGTAGATGGGGGATAGCAAACGCCAGACACTCTTTTTAATTAGGGAATCCTTGTCATGAGCAGCTGAGAAGGAAAATTTTCAAAGAGAGGAGGAGACAAATGTTTCTGTTCTTCCAGCAGAAGAATGGAAAGTCCTTTCTCCCTGTCTCCCACACCTGTAGTCAATGGAATAGACCATGAAATAACAACAACAACAACTTTTATTTATACCCCGCCCTCCCCCGGAGAGTTACATCCCCCCCCCCCCCCGGTCACCCTCTTTGGTTGTCACTTTTTTTCAACGATCACTATGATTTACATTTTTTATTTGTATGCTGCTTTCCCATTTAAAACAAAAAAACACTCAAAATGTCTTGTGAAAGAACAACAAAAATGTGAATCAATACACCATTAACAATAACAATCAAATGAGGGGAATTGTTTCGAAACATAGCAATCCAACATAGAATTTGCTTTATTTGTTTATTTATAATTAATTTCAATCAGCAAAATTTATATTGAAACCTCTAAGCGGCTTACAAGGAACATTAGAAGCATCAATAAACATCAATGGATAATGTTTACTGAATATTTTAAGAACCAGTATAGACAAAGACATAGCTTAGCAGGTTTTGAGTAAATCCAGTAGAGTTGAAATAGATGTGGATTAGGCGGAATAGTGAGGGACGCGGGTGGCGCTATGGGTAAAACCTCAGTGCCTAGGACTTGCTGATTGTACGGTCGGCGGTTCAAATCCCCGCAGCGGGGTGAGCTCCTGTCGTTGGGTCCCAGCTCCTGCCCACCTAGCAGTTCGAAAGCACTCTTAAGTGCAAGTAGGTACCGCTTTATAGCGGGGAGGTAAACGGCGTTTCCGTGTGCTGTGCTGGTGCTGGCTTGCCAGAGCAGCTTCGTCACGCTGGCCACGTGACCCGGAAGTGTCTTTGGACGGCGCCGGCTCACGGCCTATAGAGCGAGATGAGCACGCAACCCTAGAGTCGGACACGACTGGCCCATACGGGCAGGGGTACCTTTACCTTTACCTTTTAGGCGGAATAGTAGAAAAGGAAAGGAACCAGGAACCAGGGGTAGAAGGGAAGTCATATGGTATATGTATATATCGTACTTTTCCATGTATAAGACTAGGTTTTTTACTAAAAAAAAAAGTTTAAAAGGGGGGGTCAACCCAGCCGCATGGGCAGGGTATAAATAATAAAATGCTTATGATTCTTATTAATCACATCAACATTCTTTTAATAGTTTCAACAGATTACATGCAAGTGGGTGAGTGCGACAGGCAAAACCGTCCCCAGGAAAGCCGTGACAACGTGGAACCATCCGTCACGGAAAGTGTCGTCCGGGTTTGCAAAGAGGGCGAAACCTCGGAGGGTCAGGGCGAACCAAAAAGGCCTCCAGCGAGCTGGCCGAGGAATCGGGTGGGGGAATCTGTTCCCTGCGGGACAAATGAGATCTCTCTTGATCAAACCCCACTGCGGCAGCAGCCTCCAGGGCCAGATGGCGGATCTGGCGAAAGCTTCGATTCAGAGCTCGTGAAGTACGAAGCGGTTGAAATCCAGGAGTCGGGCTACCCGTGCGAGGACGGGACGCAACTGGGTTTCAAGGAGGGTTTCCAGAAACACAGCCCGCACTTCCGCGGGAAGCCGTACCAGTGCGGTTATTGCGGAAAGGCCTTCAGCCGCCGGTCGCACCTGGTGACGCACGAGAGGACCCACACGGGAGAGAAACCCTACGCCTGCTCCTTCTGCGGCAAGAGCTTCATCCAGAGCTCCCACCTCATCCTCCACGAGAGGACCCACACCGGCGAGAAGCCCTATTGGTGTTGCGCCTGCGGAAAGAGCTTCAGCAGCACCTCCAACCTCCTGGCCCACGGCAGGACCCACACGGGCGAGAAGCCCTACAAGTGCGCCGTCTGCGAGAAGGGCTTCATCAGCAAGTCGCACCTGGTCCGCCACCGCAGGAACCACGCTGGGGACAGGCTGCCCACAGAACAATCCTGCTCCGGGAAAGCCTTCTGCTTGGCCTAGTTTCTTACGAGACCAAGAAAGGGAGACTACTTCGGAGTAAAGCCATAGCAGAAAGCCCACCTTCTTTTTACAAAGAAGGTGTGGGGCCTGGCAGAGAGAGACATTTTTATTTTGGTCCAGATTTGGCTGCATCGGAAGGTGTTCCAGGCCTGGAAAAAAATGTAATACAAGAAAAAAGCACACCAAGAACTCAGCCAATGTAAGTTTCAACAGTGGGAGTGGTCCCTACTCACAAATCAATAGTCGATAGCAACAAAAACTAACCCAAGGATTAGTTTCTGACAAGGATTACAAACTCAAATAGAGTTTACAAACTCCAACAGAGATTACAAACTTAAACCCATAAAAATATGTATAACACAATAATTCATTACAGAATTAGAGATATGAGTTTATGAGTAGAAATAAATTCATGTTCGTCCAGATTCGTCATGGAGGTCCCAGCCTCAATCATTGAGCAGAAGTCAGAAGTCAATTATGGATTAGAAACCAGGACAGGGCTGTTGGAGCTTGTAATCTCTGTTTGAGTTTGTAATCCTTGTCAGAATACATACTTTTGAATGGATTAGTTTTTGTTGCTATTGACTATTTGAGAGTAGGGACCACTCCCACTGTTGAAACTTACATTGGCCTGAGTTCTTGGTGTGCTTTTTTCTTGGTATATTTAATAACTGGAAAATATTGTAGCCCGGGAGCGGCAAAACCTGTGGCTCTCCAACTCCTCTTATCATTCCTGATTAGAATAATTTTATTACTTATATGCCGCCCATCTCACTGGGTTGCCCCAGCCACTCTGAGCAGCTGCCGGGGAAATATAAAAACACAATAAAACATCAAATGTTTAAAACTTCCCAATACTGAGCTGCTTTCAGATGTCTACGTATGGTCATATAATATTGTTTATCTCCTTGACATCTGGTGGGGGGGGCGTTCCACAGGGCAGGTGTCACCACTGAGAAGGCCCTGTGCCTGGTTCCCTGTAACCTCACTTCTTGCAGGGAGAGAACCGCCAAAAGGCCCTCGGAGCTGGACCTCAGTGTCTAGGCTGAATGATGGAAGTGGAGACAGGATCACAAGCAATATTAATTATAGTATGTGATTTCTTTAAAGAAATTGTATACTACCATTTATATTGTTTGCGATCCTGTCTCCTGGCATTGATTATTGATGAACTGGGGGGTGGGGAGCAGGTGGCGCTGTGGTCTAAACCACCAAGCCTCTTAGGCTTGCCGATCGGAAGGCTGGTGGTTCGAATCCCTGCAACGGGGTGAGCTCCCGTTGCTCTGTCCCAGCTCCTGCCAACCTAGCAGCTCGAAAGCACGCCAGTGCAAGTAGATAAATAGGTACCACTGTGGCAGGAAGGTAAATGGCGTTTCCGTGTGCTCTGACACTCGTCACGGTGTCCCGTTGTGCCAGAAGCAGTTTAGTCATTCTGGCCACATGACCTGGAAAAGCCATTGGCGGACAAACGCCGGCTCCCTCAGCCTGAAAGTGAGATGAGCGCCGCAACCCGATAGTCTAATTTGACTGGACTTAACTGTCCAGGGGTCCTTTACCTTTTACCTTTATTGGTGAACCTACAGGTCAGAAATGCCTGTCCTTCTGGGAGCTGGACTTGAAGGGAGAACTTGAGGAAATGCATAGATCCTGGATCATTACTTGACGTGAAAATAATTGTTGGATCATTCTGTTCAAAGAGTGTGTGTATGTGTTTCTGTGTTTGTAGGGACAGAGGCAAAAATCCTTTGGATCATTCCTTTGATGAAATAAATTTCAAACCATTGCTTTACTTCCGTTGCACAGCATCCAACCATGTCTTGTTAGGTTTTAGGTAACGGTAAAGGTACCCCTGCCCGTACGGGCCAGTCTTGACAGACTCTAGGGTTGTGCGCTCATCTCACTCTAGAGGCCGGGAGCCAGCGCTGTCCGAAGACACTTCCGGGTCACGTGGCCAGCGTGACAAGCTGCATCTGGCGAGCCAGCGCAGCACACGGAAACGCCGTTTACCTTCCCGCTAGTAAGCGGTCCCTATTTGTCTACTTGCACCCGGGGGTGCTTTCGAACTGCTAGGTTGGCAGGCGCTGGGACCGAGCAACGGGAGCGCACCCCGCCGCGGGGATTCGAACTGCCGACCTGACGATCGGCAAGTCCTAGGTGCCTAGGTGCACAGCGCCACCCGCGTCCATTGTTAGGTTTTACCTGCCTTAAATGTTAGCGACATTCGCACTCTGCACTAGCCGGGACTCTGTAGGCCTAATAATAAATAATAATAATAATAATAATAATAATAATAATAATAATAATAATAAATTTATTATTTATACCCTGCCCATCTGGCTTGGTTTCCCAGCCACTCTGGGCGGCTCACAGCATGTAAAATTATTTAATTAGCGTAGCGATTGTTAAATTCCACTTGGACCGTTGTTTTGTTTTTTCCATGTTCCAGAAGTGTGGCAAACCTTAAAGTTCCTAGACTTTATTATTGACCATTTGAATGTTTATGTAAAAATTATGCGGAAATTCTGGGGGGTTTTTTACTATGAGGGAACACCACCAACCACTGGTGTTTTTAGCAACCGTAGGGCTTTCTTCAGGGAACTGCTGCCCATCGTAAGGATTAAGACCAGGGCCACATTCTCTTGTGGAGAACTTTCTGAGGGCCGCGTCCCAGCAGGGGACTATAGAGTCATGGGTTTGCACCCACCCAAACCCCTCTTTATCCACCCCAAGCAACCAAGGACATCTAAAGGCCAGGAAAAAGCACTTGAGATGATGGAGCAAGGCTGACAAGGAGTGCGTGTTGGAATATTATAGAAAGAACTTGAGAACTGGTCTTGAACAGGTTCCCTACCTCAGGCCCAGTGAAGACTTTCAAAGATGGCATTTTGGTACATGTGTTAGGTCCAAGCAGAAAGACTCATACTCCGTTGTGTTTATTATTAAAGGGAACTTCCTGACAGACATACAACAGCTACATACAACTATCTGACTTTTGGAAGACATCTGAAGACAACCCTGTATTGGAAAATTGTTAACGACTAATGTTTTACATGCTGTGAGCCGCCCAGAGTGGCTGGGAAACCAAGCCAGATGGGCAGGGTATAAATAATAAATTTATTATTATTATTATTATTAGGCCTACAGAGTCCCGGCTAGTGCAGAGTGCAAATGTCGCTAACATTTAAGGCAGGTAAAACCTAACAATGGACGCGGGTGGCGCTGTGAGTAAAACCTCAGCACCTAGGACTTGCCGATTGTCAGGTCGGCGGTTCGAATCCCTGCGGCGGGGTGCGCTCCCGTTGCTCGGTCCCAGCGCCTGCCAACCTAGCAGTTCGAAAGCACCCCCGGGTGCAAGTAGACAAATAGGTACCGCTTTATAGCGGGAAGGTAAACGGCGTTTCCGTGTGCTGCGCTGGCACTGGCTCGCCAGAGCAGCTTCGTCACGCTGGCCACGTGACCCGGAAGTGTCTCCGGACAGCGCTGGCCCCCGGCCTCTTAAGTGAGATGGGCGCGCAACCCTAGAGTCGGACACGACTGGCCCGTACGGGCAGGGGTCCCTTTACCTTACTTTTACGCTAATTAAATAGATTTGAAATATGTATCCAAGGGAATATAAACTCCATTAAAAGGTTTTTTTTTTTTAAAAAAAAGAGGAATTGGACTGTGAGCTGTGTTGATTTATGACTGTGGAACTGCATGATCTTTTGCTTTCTTTGACTTATGGCTACTGTGTGGAGAGAGTGATTGGCTTGTTTTGTTCTTATTCTTATTAGTACTTTGTGCTTTTGTTCTGAATTTTTATGCCGTGAAGCGTCCTGAGATCTTCAGATGAAGAGCGGTATGCAAAATCATTACCGTATTTTTCGCCCTATAGGGCGCACCGGCCCATAGGGCGCACTTATTTTTTTGGGGGGGGGGAATAAAGAAAAACATTTTTATTCCCCCCCCCCCCCGCGCAAGCTCCGGGAGCAATGGCAAGGTTGTGCTCGCTCCAGGAGCTTGCTGGGCTGGGGGCGGGGGAAGCCCGAGCTTCCCCCGATCCCAGCCCCCAGAACGGGTCCGGGAGCGATGGCGAGGTTGCACTCAACCTCGCCATCGCTCCCAGAGCTTGCTACTATCTGAAGCCCGGGGAGCGCAGCGCTGTAGCCCGCTGCGCACCCTGGGCTTCGGGCAGCTATCCGCAAGCCTGCAGCGCCCGGCAGGAACTCCCGCCAGGCACCGCAGGCTTGCGGATAGCTGCCCTAAGCCCGGGGTGCACAGTGCCGCGCTTGCCGGGCTCCGCAGGCTTGCAGATAGCATCCTGAAGCCTGGAGAACAAGAGGGGTCGGTGTGCACCGACCCCTCTCGCTCTCCAGGCTTCAGCGAAAGCCTGCATTTGCCCCATGGGACGCACACACATTTCCCCTTCATTTTTGGAGGGGAAAAAGTTCGTCCTGTAGGGCGAAAAATACGGTAAGTAAATAAATAGTAATTGGGGAGCCACCACCGAGAAGGCCTTGTCATGGTTGAACGCCGACCGGGCACCACCAAAAGATCATAGGTCCCGAGATGGTTGATATTAGGAGTGCCGCTCTATTAGGAATTTGGATCCCAACCAGTTTAGGGCTTTATACGCTAGTACCACCCCGCTGAATTGAGCCTGGTAGCTCCCTGGCTCCCTTGACGCTGCACCAAGATTTATCTTTGGAATTACTGAGTAGGAAATCTGTATGCCCTGTATTCGGTCACTACCTTTGCAGAAGGACTACGTGGAGGATTGAAGAACATTAGGAATGGGACTGGTGAAAATAAAGGCTGCGGGTTATCTATTGGTGTTTCGCAACTTTCTGACTTGTTGCAGGACCTTAGCCAGACCTAGCAGAGTATGCGCAGAGTCCACGGAAGCAATTGGCAACTGGCTGCAGACAGGATGGACGAAGCAGGAACCAGTAACTTGTAGGTATAGGTGTTTATTATATACAGTGGACTATTTACAGGAACAGAACACGGATCTTTGACTAGCTCTCTCTTACACGACTCACAACTCTCAACCTCCAACTCCTACACTAGCCACTCCAACTAACACATTCCAGTTAGTAGGCCATAAAGCATTATTCCCGTGAGAGCTTGACCAATCATGGAGCTGTCTCCATGCCTCTGTATCACCAGGCAGATTACACACCTTTACATTGCCTTGGCTGTCGGCCAAACCCTCATTGACTCTGTGTAAAGCTGCAGGTATTCAGATTCCCAACATTGTCTTCATGTCATCATACGAATCTAGGGTGAGGCCTTATATCCCGCCAGCGAAAATTGTGCAAGCAAGTCGGGGTGAATTACCGTATTTTTCGCTCTATAGGACGCACCTGACCATAGGACGCACCTTGTTTTAGAGGGGGAGAACAAGAAAAAAAATTCTCCCCCTCTCTGCTCAGCGCCCCTTCAGCGAAGCGGCAGGAGAAACGGAGCCCCTTCCATTTCTCCTCCCGCTTAGCTGAAGGAGCACCTACCCTTCAGCAAAAGGAACCCAAAGCCTCCGGAGCGCAGCGGGAGCGCTCCCACTGCGCTTCGGAGGCTTCGCATTGCTATCGCTGAAGCCAAGGAGCCTGCATTCGCTCCATAAGATGCACACACATCTCCCTTTAATTTTTGGAGGGGGAAATGTGCGTCTTATAGAGCGAAAAATACGGTACGCACCATAAAACTGACTGACCAGAGTTGGGTCGGCTCCAGATGACTAGATCTGGAGTGAGAATTGGGAGTGTAAACGCTTTCACAACTTGATTGAGATGGGAGAGAGACTAGGATGGGAGAGAGACACATGTCATTTTCCTAGTGAGGCTTCAGTCTGTCCCCCTTTGACCCTTGGACTAGGCCTGCGTCTCTAGAAAGGCCTCTGGAAAGAAGGAATTATGGCTCTCCCTGATCTGCTACCTCCTCTGGGGAGGGAGCAAAAACAGCCCTTTGTCTTTCCCATCCAGGGAAGAATCTGGTGAGTATCTTTTGCAGGCAGTGGGGAGGCAAGACTGCAATGGAGGATTGGTGGAAAATGCGCTTTGGGGAAGGAGGTCGCCCCACGTGGAGACCCTCCAACCTCAAAGGGCGGCCAGTGGGACAAGAAGAGGCAGGGAGGCAGCTGCTGATGGAGGGGAGACGAGTAGGACAGAAAGGATCAGTCCCCCTTTCCCAGCATTGGACTGAGGGCTCCCCACAGATGCAATGTCTAAATTAAAATCCCAGCCAAGCCCAACTGGAAAATGTATTGTCTAGATGAGTCCTAAGAGGTGGAAGACCACAAAAACAAACAACATTTGGAAGTATTTTATTGGAAAGATTGGAAAAAGAGGAAGCACAGTCTTATTTTGCCACCTATTGCTTTTTCATCACTTGCACACCTACCAACAAACTACAAGAACATCTATCAAAAGAATCGACAGAAATATGGACAGCGTGGAAAGCAGGTAGCTCTTAACCAAAACCATCTTTTGTTTTCTCTCCATGACACCCTTAGCACCCTGAATAAATAAAATAGACACTTTAAAAAATATATTTTGGAAAATTCAATGTAATGAACATTTTGATGGAAATTAAGGGATGGGCCCTGACTGAAACTCCTTCCACAATCCAGGTTTCTTAGATCATTAGCATGCATTGTGCTTGACCTGAAGCTTTCCCCACGTTCCAGACATTAAAATGGTTCCTAAATTTACTATTTAAAGATGGTTCTCTTGACTGGAGCTCATTCCGCACTCCAGGCATTTAAACAGCATATCTCCTGGGTGAATTCTTTGATGGGAAGGAAGGTCTCCTCTTCAACGGAAGCTCTTTCCACACTCCAGACATTTAAATGGTTCTCTCCAGCATGAATTCTTTTGTGCTTCTCAAGGTTTGTGCCCCTACTGAAGCTCTTGCCACAGTCGTGGCATTTATATGGCTTCCCCTCTGTGTGGATTCTCTGATGTGACGTAAGGCTTGTGCTCACAGTAAAGGTCTTGCCACACTCCAAGCATTTATAGGGTTTCTCCCCTGTGTGGATCCTCTCATGCTTAATAAGGTTTGTGCTCTGACCGAAGCTTTTCCCACACTCTGGGCATTTGTACGGCCTCTCCTGTGTGTGGATTCTTTGATGTGAAGTAAGGTTTTTTCTCCAGCTGAAGCTCTTCCCGCACTCCAGACATTCGTAGGGCTTCTCTCCCGTGTGGATTTTGTCATGTTTCGTAAGGGCCGTGCTCTGACTGAAACACATACCACACTCCAGGCATTTAAATGGCTTTTCGCCCGTGTGTATTCTCTGATGGGAAATGAGGTCTGAGCTTTGACTGAAGCTCTTTCCGCACTCCAGGCATTTGAAAGGCTTCTTCCCTGTGTGGATTCTCCCGTGCTTGGTAAGGTTTGTGTTCTGACTGAAGGCCTTGCCACACTCCAGACACTGATAGGGCTTCTCCCCGGTGTGAATTATTTGATGGGAAATCAGGTTTGAGCTCTGACTAAAGTGCTTCCCACACTCCAGGCATTTAAATGGTTTCTCCCCTGTGTGAGTTCTTAGATGTTTAGTAAGGTTTGTGCTTCGACTGAAGCTCTTTCCGCATTCCAGGCATTTACGATGTTTCTCTCTCCCATGAGTTGCCTGGTGTGAAGCTTGGTGTTTGCTTTGACTAAAGTCCTTTCCAAACTCCAGGCCCTTAACTTTTCTCTGTCCCGTGTGGATTATCTGATGAGAGATGAGGTTTGCACTGCGACTGAAGCTATTACCACTGGCCAGTGGTTTCTCCTCTGTGTGCGCTCTTTGGATAGGGATTTCACAGACGTCTACTTGGTTTCCGCCCTGCTTCCTCCACATTTCTTGATCCCCAAAGGTCTCTTCTCCCTCTTCATTCTTGACGGGTTCCAAGGACACCCCAACTGGCTCTTCGTAATCCTCACTGCCCTGCCCAGTTGCTGCAGAGGGAAAAGAGAGAACCCTGATTAGAGTTGGAAGGCACCTCCAAAGGTCATTCAGCCCTTGCTCAATGCAGGAGCCACCGTGCAGGACGCTACTACACTATCCCTGATAGGGGGCCAGCTCCTGCTTTCAAGCCTATTATTATTATTATTATTATTATCTTATACCCCGCCCATCTGGCTGGTGTTCCCCAGTCACTCTGGGCAGCTCCCAACAGAATACAGTGGTGCCTCGCAAGACGAAATTAATCCGTTCCGCGAGTATCTTCGTCTAGCTTTTTTTCGTCTTGCGAAGCAACCCTATTAGCGGCTTAGCGCTATTAGCGGTTTAGCGGCTATTAAAGGCTTAGCGGCTTAGCGGCTTAGCTGCTAAAAGGCTATTAAAGGCTTAGCGGCTTAGAAAAAGGGGGGGGAAGCAAAAAAAAAATCTCAAGACTCGCAAGACATTTTCGTCTTGCGAAGCAAGCCCATAGGGAAATTCGTCCTGCGAAGCGCGTTGGAAACGGAAAACCCTTTCGTCTAGCGGGTTTTCCGTCTTGCGAGGCATTCGTCTTGCGGGGCACCACTGTATTAAAAATACAATAAAACATCAAACATTAAAAACTTCCAGATACAGGACTGCCTTCAGATGTCTTCTAAAAGTCAGGCAGTTGTTTATCTCTTTGACATCTGATGGGAGGGCATTCCACAGGGCGGGCGCCACTACTGAGAAGGCCCTCTGCCTGGTTCCCTGTAACTTCGCTTCTCGCAGTGAGGGAACCGCCAGAAGACCCTCGCAGCTGGACCTCAGTGTCTGGGCTGAACGATGGGGGTGGAGACGCTCCTTCAGGTATACTGGGCCGAGGCCGTTTAGGGCTTTAAAGCTCAGCACCAACACTTTGAATTGTGCTCAGAAACGTACTGGGAGCCAATGCAGGTCTTTCAGGACTGGTGTTATATAATCCCAGTGGCCATTCCCAGTCACCAGTCTAGCTGCTGCATTCTGGGTTAGTTGTAGTTTCCGGGTCACCTTCAAAGGTAGAGCGCATTGCAGTAGTCCAAGCGGGAGATAACTAGAGCATGCACCACCCTGACGAGACAGTCCGCAGGCAGGTAGGGTCTCAGCCTGCGTACCAGATGGAGCTGGTAGACAGCTGCCCTGGACACAGAATCGACCTGCGCCTCCATGGACAGCTGTGAGTCCAAAATGACTTCCAGGCTGCGCACCTGGTCCTTCAAGGGCACAGTTGCCCCTTTCAGGACGAGGGAGTCCCCCACACCTGCCCACCCCGTCTCCCAAAAACAGTACTTCTGTCTTGTCAGGATTCAACCTCAATTTGTTAGCCAAATGAGGTAGATTTTTTTCTTAGGCTCCTTACCAGTGAGGGCAGTGTCACATGTCCAAGAATGTGACCTGACCACAAAACAGGTAGGAGCCAGTTTAGGAGGAATCAAACGGCTGAATGTTAAAGTGAAAACAACTCCAGATGAGGAACAAGGAGGGTTCTAATACGGACAGTAAAAAATGGGTTGAGTAAGTGTTTTCAGGGACGGGTTGAATTGGAGATGGTGAAGGTGAGGTGGCAGGAGAAGGCTGTGAAGAGAGTAAAGGGTTAATATGACATATATTTAGTGCGTGTCCTAATGCAAATGCTCTTGCAGACTCTTTGAACTCTGACTGTTAATGCGTTACTGAATAAAGTCTGACCAATTGAGAACTGGGTTTGAGCCACCATACTTGAACCCTGCAGTGAGAACTTGCCACACACAAAGAAGAGTTTCACCACTTTTTGAGGCAATCTAGAGCATCTTTGTCTTTTTTTCCAGACTACTTATCAGATGCAGAAAGGCTTGGGGTCAATCTTTGCTCAGAGATTTGACAAGGGGTGCTGGGGCCTCCCTGTGAAATGTCCAATTCACCTCCGTGGCTTTTGCATTGTGCACGATCGTGGCAAGGAGTCATTTGACTGACTTGATGTGTCAGAAACAACAATAAAAGTTAAATAAATAAATGAGAGAGAGAAAGAAAAAGAGAACCAGAACCCATGTAGAAGGGAAAGTAAAGGGGGGAGGAGAAAAAAACCCCCAAAATTATACTTTACAAAGCTGTACTTCACCAGAACTTAACCTATTACAGTATTTGTAAGAATGGATTCCAAATATCATTGAATTTGTCCATGGCAAGTCTGCATTTATATGCAAGTGATTCGTATGCTGCGAGTTTGTATAAGCCTTCAATCCAATCGTAGAAGGGAGCCGCATTTTTATTTTTTCCAATTAATCAGTATCAGTCTTTTTGCCGTTGTCAGGGCGGGGAGAGTCCACTCGTATTGTCCTTTTGTAAGGTTTCATGTGCTGGGTATAAAATTCAACAGGATATTTTGCTCTGTAAATGTACAGTTCCGTTGATCGTTTCAGTTACCTTCTGGCCAAAATTTTTCAATACAGGACAATGAAAAAAATGCATGTTTTAGAGAAGCATTATCCCTATTGCATCTCCAACAGTTAGATACCTTAGATATCCCTTTTTAAAACAAAAAACAATAATAAAACTTGAAAGCCTCATTATCTCCTTCACTTGCTAGAACAACTGCATTCTCCCCATTCGTGATTCCTAGGTATTCAGAAGCACGCTGCCTCAGACAATGGAGACAGAACGTGGCCATGAAGACTAGCAGCAATTAGGGATGGCTAGTCCCTAATTTGGCTTAGGGGCGTATGAAAAAACCTTGCTGGCTTTCACAGAGCCCAGCCAGATGGCTCTGAAAAAGCCCACAAGCAGCTGTTCTTACCTAGAGAAGCTACACTCCCCTGTACCTCCTCCATGACTTCCTTGCACAAGGCTCTGTGCCCTGGATCCAGTAACGCCTGCTCTGCTCCTCCTCAGGGAAATAAATACACAGCTGCCGCCTCAAAGATCACCAGACCCTAAAAGAAATAAAGAAAATTCTCTCCTAGTATTTTCCTACAGGACTGAAAAACTTACCCACAGAGTCATCTGGCCAAAAAACCCTCAAGGTTCGGTAATAAGAGTGGGACACCCTGGGCACTTGGGCTGCAGCATGAGGTGGGAAGGGAAGCGGGTGGTGCTGTGGTCTAAACCACTGAGCCTTTTAGGCTTGGTGATCAGAAGGTCGGCAGTTCGAATCCCTGCGACGGGGTGAGCTCCCGTTGCTCTGTCCCAGCTCCTGCCAGCCTAGCAGTCCAAAAGCATACCGGTGCAAGTAGATAAATAGGTACCGCTGTGGCGGGAAGGTAAACGGCGTTTCCATGCGCTCTAGTTTCCGTCACGGTGTCCCGTTGCGCCAGAAGGGGTTTAGTCCTGCTGGCCACATGACCTGGAAAGATGTCTGTGGACAAACACTGGCTCCCTCGGCCTGAAAGCGAGATGAATGCCACAACCCCATCGTCTCCTTTGACTGGACTTAACCATCCAGGGGTCCTTTACCTTTCACCTTTTTTACCTTGTACCCATTTGCTTTTGGAAGAAACCAACACTTTGCTCAAGGCCCAGTTACGTACCTGCTGCTGGAATTCGCAGGAGAGGAGAGCAATGTCGGGCTCCTGTCAAGGTTGTCCGCCTGTAACAAACTCTAAACAAACCCGGCAGGGAGAATCTGTAGGAGCACCACTGGTCGTCCTCTGAGTTGATGAGGTTCACCTGACAACAAGAAGAAATGACAAGAAGAAATGACATCATCTGCCCAGTTGGGGAGTAGTCTGCCAACAGAGATTCAGTGGGTGCCTTCTGCCTCAGCTTTTGAACACCTGCTAAAAACCTTTCTATGCTGCCAATCCTATGCAGGAAATTATGAGAATATCCTTTAATGGTTAGTTGTTTTGGCATCCATCTGTCTTGAGAAACAATGGAGTACGCCTCCGGGGCATAGCTGTCAACCTTCCCTTTTTTTGCGGGAAATTCCCTTATTCCAGCACCGTTTCCTGCTGTTTCCCGCTGCTATCCCGGATTGTTATATATCCCGTAGACTGTCCCCGGGACAGGTGAGGCTGCTGATCCCTTATTTTCAAGGCTGCCGATCCCTTATTTTCAAATCTGAAAGTTGATAGCTATGCTCGGGGGGGGGGGGGGGCGAAGTAGAACCGCTGTGTTAGCAGCACCAAAACGACCTCCCTGGGGTGCAAGCCAGGGTGGTGTGTCTGGAGGTCCTGGGCTGCCCAGTTGGCTGCCCCCCCCCGGCCTCGCTGATGGGGGTCCAAAGGAAAGCAGAGCAAGACGTTTGGTACCAGCTTGGCTGCAGGAGTTTCCGGAAGCAGGCGTACAAGGTGCCATCCAACTGTCTTAGGGACTCCGCTCCGGATGTGTGTAGGGTTTGCTTTTCTTCTCTTGCAATGCCCAAATCCCTAAATTCCTGAGGAGAAGCCCCCTTTCGCCCTGTACCTCCAAGGCGCGCCCCAGCTGTTCATCTCCCTTCTCCCCAACTTCACAAACTGGGCCAGGACATTCAGAGCTGAGCCTATTCAGGTTCCCATTTGAAGGCAGCCAGAGGATGCGGGCTCCTGCTTCTTTCTGTTGGCAACCGGAAATCTCTCTATCTCTCTGGCTCCTCTCCTGCTTTCGCTTATCCCTTTGGAGGGACGCGGTTGGTCACTTCTGGTACCGCCCCCGTCCCTGCGGAATGCTCATCCAATAGATATTCAGCGGGCGTCTTCTCCATTAACCTTTAAATGCCCGCAAAAACTTTGTTGCGTAGCCAAGCCAATGCAGGCAATTAAGAAGATTCTTCTGTAATAGTTGGGCTCACTCCTCCGTTGTCTCCCGAGACAGGCCGATGCCAAATCAACCAATAGTTGATCTCTGATTTTTAAAATGGATTTACGAATGTATGATTGTTGAAAGTCAGTCTTTTTTTTTAATGAACAGCACTACGTATATAGATTTTTTTAAAAATACAGATATATAAAAACCAGCCTTTGATTTTTCCAAGCATGGCTCCCACCCACCTTTCCTGGTTTGGGGCAGAAGCTGCGTTCCCTATCCGAAGAAAGGTGCTCTGCATGTGTTTTTTTGTTTGTTTGCCCAGACAGAAAGTGGGGAGCATTAATCTCTGCAGGAAAGCATTCTGCACATGCTCAAAGGCCGTCTGCCTATAGATCTTCTTCCCCCCAGAAAGGAGGGAAATGATTCTGTCGCTTAAAAAAAAAAAAGCACTCTGCACAGGCTGTGGGATACTGCGTGCAGCCCCAAGAAAGGGAGAAAAGTAGCAGTTCCCCATCTGGAGAAAGGCGCTCTGTTGAAAAAGGTTTGTAGGTTATATGAAGAATCACTGCAAGCAGTTTAAAACGTTAGCAGGTTTATATTTGTTTGTTTGTACCCCGCCCATCTGGCTGGGTTTCCCCAGCCACTCTGGGCGGATTCCAACAAAGATTAAAAATACATTAAAATGTCACACATTAAAAACTTCCCTGAACAGGGCTGCCTTCAGATGTCTTCTAAAAGTCAGGTAGTTGTTTATCTCTTTGACATCTGATGGGAGGCTGTTCCAAAGGGCAGGTGCCACTACCGAGAAGGCCCTCTGCCTGGTTCCCTGTAACTTGGCTTCTCGCAGTGAGGGAACCGCCAGAAGACCCTCGCAGCTGGACCTCAGTGTCTGGGCTGAACGATGCGGGTGGAGACGCTCCTTCAGGTATACTGGACTGAGGCTGTTTAGGGCTTGAAAGGTCAGCACCAACACTTTGAATTGTGCTCAGAAACGTTCTGGGAGCCAATGAAGGTCTTTCAAGACCGGTGTTATGTGGTCTCGGCGGCCGCTCCCAGTCACCAGTCCAGCTGCTGCATTCTGGATTAGTTGTAGTTTCCGGGTCACCTTCAAAGGTAGCCCCACATAGAGCGCATTGCAGTAGTCCAAGCGGGAGATAACTAGAGCATGCACCACTCTGGCCAGACAGTCCACAGGCAGGTAGGGTCTCAGCCTGCATACCAGATGGAGCTGGTAGACAGCTGCCCTGGACACAAAATTAACCTGCGCCTCCATGGACAGCTGTGAGTCCAAAATGACTCCTAGGCTGCGCACCTGGTCCTTCAGGGACACAGTTACCTCATTCAGGACCAGGGAGTCCTCCACATCTGCCCGCCTCCTGTCCCCCAAAAACAGTACTTCTGTCTTGTCAGGATTCAACCTCAATCCATTAGCCGCCATCCATCCTCCAACCGCCTTTAGAGTAAACCCAGCACTCTAACGGAGTTAAAAACGAGAATCAAGAAAGGTAAACGAAGGAGAAACAAGAAAGGGAAAATATTGCATGATTAGAACATGCAGTGAAGGGAAGTAGATGTTCAGTTCCTTTTGAATGTAATGTAAAGTAATGCAATGTCGAAAAGTACAATGGTGAAAAATATAAATGAAAATCTAAATAGAGAAAGAGATTCTCCATCCGTAGCTTTTTTGTTTGTTGATTCGCCCAGACAGAAAGCAGAGGACTGCATTACCCTCTGCAGGAAGGCGCTCTGCACGGGCTCAGGAATACTTTTTTGGGGAGATGGAAACCACCGCCTCCGGCCAGACCCCTTTGCAGCGACCAGCAGAGGGCGGGGAGCGCAGGGCGCGCGCGTCTCCTCTCCTCCGGCTCCGGAGGGAGGGATGGAGGTCGGACGGAAGGGGCTGAGCTTCTTGCCAAGCGGCGGATTTAGCATCCGGGGGTGCCTCTGAAGCCTTGGGGGCGGAGAGAGGCACCCACCCACCCAGCAACCCCAGATGTGCAGCGGGATCGGCGGAGGAGCCTCCTGCGCGCTTGGAGCCTGGACGGGAGACACGCCTTTGCCCGACGGCAGCTCAAGCCCTGCAAGCAGCTTTGCAAGGAAAGAAGCGCCTGATCCGGATCATCACCGCCCCTAACATCAACAGGGCGCCCGGAGAAAACAGGGTACCACACACGCGCGCGCGCGCACCCCCAAGCATCTCCAAAATAGCTGCTTGGTGCGCCTTTTCCACCCGCCTGCCCACCTGTCGGAAGGTCTAGGCGCGCCTACTCCCGAGGAAGCCCCGTTGACTTCAGTGGGGCTTGAAATCCCCGGAGAACCCTAGGATCGTAGAGTTGGAAAGAACATTTTCTTTCTAGGTATATAAAATTTGTATATCGTTTTTGTATACATGTTGGAAATTATATTATAGTAAGTCCTGTAACGTAATATGACAACGTTTACCGATGTAATATAATAATGTTAACAAATAAATAAAATGCAAATTCCAAAAAAAAAGGATCCTAGAGTTGGAAGGGGTCCCCGAGGGTCATCTAGTCCAACCCGCTGCAGTGCAGGAATCTCAGCTAAAGCATCCATGACAGATGGTCGTCCAACCTCTGCTTGAAAGCTTACAAGGAAGGAGAGTGCAAAACCTCCCTTCCACGGTCAAACAGCTCTTTCTGTCAGAAAGTTATTCTATATGTTGAGTCGGAATCTCTTCTCTTGCAGCTTGAAGCACTTGGTTCGAGTCCTACCCTCCAGAGCAGGAGAAAACAAGCTTGTTCCCTCTTCCATGTGACAGCGCTTCAAATATTTGACGATGGCTCTTGTATCTCCTCTCAGTCCCCTCTTGTTCAGGCTAAACATACCCAGCTCCTTCGACCACTCTTCATAAGGCCTTCTGTCGAGTTAGCTCTTGTATTCACTGACCGGCAGCAGCAGCCTGCAGGGTTTGAGACATTCCCAGTCCTACCCCAGAGATGCCAGGAATGGAATTCAGGGCTTTTAGGAACCATCTGACTTAGATGCTTGAGCTGAGATTCCTCCATTGCAGGGGGTTGGACTAGATGACCCTTGGGGTCCCTTCCAGCTCCACAACTCTATGATTCAATAGCTTCTGATGCTCGGCCCCTGAACCACTGCCCTTGCTTGGTCTGGCGTGCAGAGGATTGCAGCCATCGCCTACTCCAGGATCTGTTGTCCTCTCTCCGCAGAATTCTCCTGCCTCTGAGTTATCTCTCTCTCTTTTCCCCCCACACCTGCAGGCGTCTCACCTCTGCTGAGTCAAAACGTCCAGGGAAGGAGAGGAACTGGAGGAATGGATGGCACGCAGCTGAGTCAGGTAAGGGATTTTGTGGGTGGTTTGGCGTTCATGCCCTGATAATCCCTCAAACCCAGCCAAAACTTGTTGGGTTGCTTTTTAAAAATATATATATCCCTGGTGCATTTTTCCCTCTCTCTACCTCAGCTTCTAGTCTAGCCAGTGTATAACAGGATCAATTCCTGCTTTTAAAAACATATCTATACAGTAGTACCTCGGGTTATATACGCTTCAGGTTACAGACTCCGCTAACCCAGAAATACTACCTCGGGTTAAGAACTTTGCTTCAGAATAAGAACAGAAATTGTGCTCCAGCAGCATGGCGGCAGCGGGAGGCCCCATTAGCTAAAGTGGCGCTTCAGGTTAAGAACAGTTTCAGGTTAAGAACGAACCTCCGGAACGAATTAAGTATGTAACCAGAGGTACCACTGTATATTTTGCATTTATTTCCCATCTTTTGCTCCGTGGAGCTCAAGGTGACGTCTCTGCCCCCCCCCCCATTTAAACGCCACAACAACCTTGTGAGGTAGAGAGACTGGCCCAAGATTGCCCCGTGATCTTAAGTACACCTTTTCTCAACCGGTTTTTCTGCAAAGGCGAATGACGCTGGTGCCGTGAGTTCTTGCAGCCTGCAAAGCGCCGTTCGGTTTTTGCAACATTGCATAAGGTGGAAGAGACAGGGAAACTCAGTGGTGAATCAGCGAAGGAAGGCAGCGTGGTGCAGTGGTTAGGGTGTTGGACTAAGACCCTGGAGACGAGAGTTCGAATCCCCACTCAGCTGTGAAGCTCACCGGGTGGCCTTTGTCTCCCAGTCGAACCCACTTCGCTGCGTTGTTGATAACAGGGAGAACTGTGAATGCCACCAAGAGCTCCTTTAAAGGAAAGGTGCAAATAATAATAATAATAATAATGTGCTATAGGACCCCCGAGCCCTTAAAATCCAGCTTGTTTATGAAGATCACCTGAAGAGGTGCTTTTAATTGGTCCTTGTTTTAAAGAGGTCCACTTTGCCTCTGGTAGAAGGTGGGTGTTTAGGGTACTCAATCGCCTGCTATGTAACTGCTTTCCCAGCAGAGATTTGGCAAAAGCTTTTGACTTTCAGGAGTCTCTCAAAGACATTTTTATTGCCAGCTGGACTTCTTGCTGATTATATTTTCTACTTTAAAAAAAAAATGGATTAGCCTGTCACCTTAAGGATTCTTTTAATTGTGTTTTGTATTTTAATGTTGTTGAGATATATAGATACAAACAGACACACGAGCACACGCAAATATATATATATATATATGTATATATAGATGGAACAGTGCAGAAATACTTTCATAAATAAATATTCGCAGCCTTTAAAATACCCACAAGCAGCAAAGTGAGTAGTTCTGCCTATAAATTATCTCCTGGAAGTGCCTTCAAAACGTATCCTGACTTTTAAATTACTTGTTTTATTGTTTATGAAATTTGTATACTTCTTTTCCATCCGTAGCTCTTAGGGCAGTTCACAACACAAAAACACAAAATACATCATAAAAACAAAAAGTGCCCCACTAGTGATGTGAGGTGAGAATATTCTCTGGAGAATATTCTCCACAAACTGTAAATTCTGTGTCGTCTACACAGCTGCTTTAAATGTACACACCTCATTAATCGAGAACATTCTCCAAAACATTATTCTTGAGAATTTAACATCACTACCCGCCACAAACCAGTAACCCCCCTCCTTCTCCCTTCGTTGCCACCAGCAACCCTGCTAACTGCTTTTTTGTTTTTGTTTTTTCCAGGTTGTTGAGGCTCTGGGAGACAGGTGAGCTTGAATTATAGGCACAGGGGCTCCTTCTTGTGGGTTTCACCTTCAGCGGAGCTCGAAAGGGACCTCAAATGTGGGGTGGTCAGACCATGGGGTAGGGACACGTCTTGTATGTGATGCTGCCTGGAACAAGACAAAGGGCCTTCTCGGTGGTGGCGCCTGCCCTGTGGAACTCCCTCCCACCAGATGTCAAAGAAATAAACCACTATCTGACTTTTAGAAGACATCTGAAGGCAGCCCTGCTTAGGGAAGCTTTTAATGTTTGATGAATTGTTCTATTTTAATATTTTGCTGGAAGGTGCCCAGAGTGACTGGGAAACCCAGCCAGATGGACAGAGTATAAATAAATTATTATTGTTATCATTATGCCTGTCTTGAACATCCTTCTCTGTCTCTTTTCTCCAGCAAGGAAGGCATCAAGCTTCCCCCCAAAACCAAACTATTTCTGGTGGAGTCGAAACAGGGAGCCGGTGCTCATTTGGAGGAAAAGTCTGCCTTTCAGGAGGAGCTCCTTGGATGCAAAGGTTGAATATGAGTCTTTCTTGATTCTGCTCCAGCCATGGTGCAAAAGTGGTTTGGGGTGGGTGGAGATTGCAGTTCCTCATCCTTACCCCGCTCCCTGCAAGTCCATAACCATGGCTGAAAAGTATACAGTGGTACCTCGGGTTACAGATGCTTCAGGTTACATACACTTCAAGTTACAGACTCCGCTAACCCAGAAATAGTACCTCAGGTTAAGAACTTTGCTTCAGGATGAGAACAGAAATCGTGCTCCGCCGGCAGCAGGAGGCCCCATTAGCTAAAGTGGTGCTTCAGGTTAAGAACAGTTTCAGGTTAAGTACGGACCTCCGGAACGAATAAAGTACTTAACCTGAGGTACCACTGTACATACATATACAGTGGTACCTCGGTTTTCGAACGTAATCTGTTCCGGAAGACCGTTTGAGTTCTGAAACCTTCGAAAACTGAAAACTCAACAGCCAGCAGATAGGCCTCAGGATCTTGCACTCAGTGGAAGCCGCGTGGCATGTTCGACTTCCAAGGCATGTTCGAAAACCAAATTGTTCATCAACAGAGACGTTCGAAAACAGAGGTACCACTGTACACATATGTAATTTTTTATAATTTTATAAAAAATTATAAAAATGTCATCCCTGTGTGTGAGACCACTTTAACTTTCAGGATACCAGTGTTACAGAATACTCATTCTGCGCTTGTAAGAAATTTGTTTTTTTCCATGGTAACATTTTAACTTTGGAACTACCTGCCTATTAACGTCAGGCAGCCACCTTTACTGAACTGTTTTCAGCTTGAAATATTTATCTTTAGGCAAGCCTATCTAGACACATAGATGTTGACATGTCTTAATCTCTTTTCCTGATAAGTTTAATTATTTTTAAATCTTATGTTGATCATCTTAATATTTCTTGTAAGTGGCTTAGAGGCTACAATCGAGTGATATATATATATATATATATATATATATATATGAGAAATTTTTATTTATACCCCGCCCTTCCCGGTTCAAAAACTGGGCTCAGGGCGGCTAACAACAAATTTAAAACACTTAATTGATGCAACAAAAAACAGCATAAAATACGGTATAAAACGTGAATAACAATAAGTTCAGAATTGAAAAATCAATTTAGGGGGAAAATACATCCAATAAACATTAGATGATCACCAGGGCTGGCTGGCTAAATTAGTCCCACTTGGGCCAGCAAGGAGACCAGGGGAGAATTAGCTGTGGGATCCCAGAGCGGGTAATCTTCATAAAAAGGGGCAGGAGAGGGAAGGAAGGGGAACAAAAGATCAGGCTAAGTTCAAGTTGAAAACCCGGCGGAATAGCTCTGTTTTACAGGCCCTGCGGAAGGAAGTTAAATCCTGCAGGGCCCTGGTCTCACGGGACAGAGCATTCCACCAGGTCGGAGCCATCACTGAGAAGGCCCTGGTCCTGGCAGAGGATAATCTAACTTCCTTAGGGCCCGGGACCTCTAAACTATGGTTATTCATGGACCTTAAGGTCTTCTGTGGGGCATACCAGGAGAGGCAGTCCTGTAAATATAATATATATTATGTTGTTGAATAAATTAAATTAATCTCCTAGGCTGTTTATCTGCGTTTGGTCAGGCTGTCCCTAATTTGCAGGGTCTCGCTTGTTTTTTAAATGGACATGGAATCATAGAAGGGACACTGAGGGTCACCTTGTTCAACCCCCTGCAATGCAGGAATCTCAACTAAAGCCCTAAATGGCCTCAGCCCAGTTTACCTATAGCAGCATCTCCACCCCCATCGTTCAGCCTGAGGTCCAGCTCCGAGGGCCTTCTGGTGGTTCCCTCCCTGTGAGAAGTGAAGTTACAGGGAACCAGGCAGAGGGCCTTCTCGGTAGTGGCATCCACCCTGTGGAACACCCTCCCACCAGATGTCAAGGAAATAAACATCTATCTGACTTTTAGAAGACATCCGAAGGCAACCCTGTTTAAGGAAGTTTTTAATGTTTGATGTTTTATAGTATTTTTAATATTTTGTTGGGAACCACCCAGGGTGGGTAGGATATAAATATATTATTATTATTATTATTATTATTATTATTATTATTATTAATGACAGAGGACCATCCAACTTCTGCTTAAAAACCTTCAATGAAGGAGAGTTCACTGCACATCTATGTCTGACTAGATGTTCAAATGAAGCAATTTTTATTGCATGAGTTAACTGTGCCTCTTGCAGAGGAACCTTTGATGAATTCCAGGACTGGACTGTTACCAAACTTGCTGCTAATCATGCTTATTTTACTACAGTGGTACCTCGGGTTAAGTAATTAATTCATTCTGGAGGTCCGTTCTTAACCTGAAACTGTTCTTAACCTGAAGCACCACTTTAGCTAATGGGGCCTCCCGCTGCCAGAGCACAATTTCTGTTCTCATCCTGAAGCAAAGTTCTTAACCTGAGGTACTATTTCTGGGTTAGCGGAGTCTGCAACCTGAAGTGTATGTAACCTGAAGCGTATGTAACCTGAGGTACCACTGTATCTCCCTTTTTCAATAGGTCAAGGGTTGACAACCGAGGAGAATGGCGACGAAACAACTCGCAGTGCAGACAGTTCTGGGAGATGGTTAGGAAAAGCCAAAAACACCGTTTTCCCGGCTCCTCGGCAGGACGTGACTTTGGAAAATGAGCAAAAGCAAAAGGGGACACCTCCAGGAAGAGAAGGCCGAAACAAGTCGGTCCTTCGTGCGGCCGGCAACAAAGTCAGCACCAACAAGAGGCAACTGGCGTGCAGCAAGTGTGGGAAAGGCTTCAGCAACAGCTCGAACCTTATCGCTCACGAGAGAATCCACACTGGCGAGAAGCCCCACAAGTGCCCGAGCTGTGGGAAGAGCTTTGGTAAGAAATCGACCCTCGTCGCTCACGAGAGAATCCACACCGAGGAGAAACCGTACGAGTGTTCGGTGTGCGGGAGAAGCTTCAGCCAGACCTCGAGCCTCGTCGCCCATGAGAGGATCCACACAGAGGAGAAGCCGTACGAGTGCTCCAAGTGCGGAAGGAGCTTCAGTTTAAAATCGAGCCTGGTCGCCCACGAGAGGATCCACACGGGCGAGAAGCCATACAAGTGCTCCGACTGTGGGAAAAGCTTCAGCCAGAAGTCCGCCCTCATCCCGCACGTGAGGACCCACAAGGGAGAAAAGCCCTACACCTGCTCGGCCTGCGGGAAAGGCTTCAGCCAGAGCTCAAACCTTATCGCACACGAGAGAATCCACACGGGGGAGAAACCTTATCAGTGCGCGAACTGCGGCAGGAGTTTCAACTGCAGCTCCAGCCTTATCCGGCACCAGAGGATCCACACGGAGGACAAGCCGTACGACTGCTCGGACTGCGGGAAAAACTTCGGCTGCAGCTCCAGCCTCAACCGGCACCAAAGGACTCACACGGGAGAGAAACCCTACGAATGCTCGGATTGCGGCAAAACCTTCAGCGTCAGCTCGCAGTTCAGTGTGCACCAGAGGACGCACACCGGAGAGAAGCCCTTTGAGTGCTCGGCTTGCGGGAAAAGCTTCAGCGTGCGATCGAGCCTCAATGCCCACGAGAAAATCCACACAGGGAAGAAACTGTACAAGTGCGGGGACTGCCCCACGAGCGTCTACTTGAAATCCAGCCTCAACGCACACAAGAAACTGCACCGAGGCGAGAAGCCGTACGACTGCGCCGAGTGCGGGAAGAGCTTTTCCTGCAGCTCCAGCTTCCTCCGACATCAGAGAATCCACACCGGAGAGAAACCGTACAACTGCGCCGACTGCGGGAAGAGCTTCACTCTGAACTCGAACCTTATCACTCACCAGAGAACCCACACGGGCGAGAAGCCCTATCAGTGCCGGGACTGCGGTAAGTTTTTCAGCGTGAGTTCGCAGCTCAACGTTCACCAGCGGACGCACACGGGCGAAAAGCCCTTCGAATGCTCGGACTGCAGCAAGTGTTTCACCTGTAGCTCCGCCTTGATTCGACACCAACGGACCCACACGGGAGAGAAACCCTACCAGTGCTCCGAGTGCGGGAAAAGGTTCAACCTGAGTTCGAACCTTATCGCTCATCAGAAAACCCACACGGGAGAGAAGCCGTATAAATGCATGTATTGCGGCGAGAGCTTCTATACGAGGCCGCATTTTGTCGAGCACCATAAAACCAGCCACCTAGAGGCTATAAATGCGAAAACAGACGACAGCAAAGTTCATCGTGACTCCCAGTCCATCAAATACCAGATAAACTATGTAGGCTGGGATTGACAAATTGACTGAGAAAAGCGTAGTGGCAGAGCTGAAGGGAGGTTGCCAGTGGTGGCTCTTGTACACTGCTCTCCTGTGTTTTGCAAAATAAAAATCCATGTTTCTTCCGTATCAGCCTTGTCAGAGACATTATTTCAGATGTAAACTCCTGTCGGGTTCTAGACATCAAATAAAGGTGCGGAAACAGGGCTTAATATTTTTTTAAGGGGCTGGAGAGATGAGCCAGCTCTTTTTATTAGGATCTTGTATGGAGCTAGAACAGGGATGTCCAACGCACAAGGCCTTTTTTGGCTGCCCTCAGCAGCATTTGACACCCTCCCTCCACCCCTCCACCCTCACACTACCTTCCCAAAGCTGGGTAAGCGAGGAAAAAATGCAAAACCAAAAATCCATCCTCTGCCCCTGTTTCAGCATTTCTACATCATGTTTCTTAAGAAGGCAAAAAGGCCCGGAGCAGTCAAAACAGAAAAGGATTGTGCATCTTTTTTTTTTGTTAGCCACCTTTAAAGGTTTATTGAAAAGTCAAGAAGGATGTTGTAACAGAAAATAAAGAGTGCTGTTTGGGTAAAGGTAAAGGGACCCCTGACCATTAAGTCTAGTTGTGGACGACTCTGGGGCTGCGGCGCTCATCTCGCTTTATTGGCTGAGGGAGCTTCCAGGTCATGTGGCCAGCATGACTAAGCCGCTTCTGGCGAACCAGAGCAGCGCACGGAAACGCCGTTTACCTTCCTGCTGGAGCGGTACCTATTTATCTACTTGCACTTTGACGTGCTTTCGAACTGCTAGGGTGGCAGGAGCAAGGACTGAGCAACGGGAGCTCACCCCGTCGCGGGGATTCGAACCACCAACCTTCTGATCGGCAAGCCCTAGGCTCTGTGGTTTAACCCACAGTGCCACCTGCGTCCCGCTGTTTGTGTAGGCACAGTTTATTTTTTAATTCTTGCTGGAAAACATATGCATACATACATCATCATCATCATCATCATAGACTTATTGCACTAGCCATAGGCCATGGCATCATTCAGAAAAATAACAAAAGGAAAAACAGCAATAACCATAAAAATCATCAGGCACCACACATACAGTATAAACCACGGTCACAAGTACAGTGGTACCTTGGGTTACAGACGCTTCAGGTTACAGACTCCGCTAACCCAGAAATAGTACCTCGGGTTAAGAACTTTGCTTCAGGATGAGAACAGAAACCGTGCTCCGGCGGTGCGGCAGCAGCGGGAGGCCCCATTAGCTAAAGTGGTCTTCAGGTTAAGAACAGACCTCCAGAACAAATTAAGTTCTTAACCCGAGGTACCACTTTACTAAAATTGTTTGTTGCATAAAATAGAATAGCAGAAGATTCTCTAGTAAAATTAAATATCCGAATTCCCTTTGCAGTTTTATCTAGTTCTTTCCTCCTGATCTACTTAGCTGCCAACACACAGAGTGCTACTTTATAAGTTACGAAGTCATCAGTATCGCTCAGCAGCCATTTCCCCCTTTCTACCCTATTCAAGTGAGTTCCATTCGGAAACAGGGGTTTTATGAATCTGTCTCTTGGGTCTATATATAGCGGGCACTGCAGCAAATAGTGGCACAGGTCCTCCACACAGGGTTGCCCACACAGACAAAGCCTCTCTTCATAATGTACAGTTGTACCTCGCAAGACGAATGCCTCGCAAGACAAAAAACTCGCTAGACGAAAGGGTTGTTTGTTTTTTGAGCTGCTTCGCAAGACGATTTTCCCTATGGGCTTGCTTCGCAAGACGGAAACGTCTTGCAAGTTTGTTTCCTTTTTCTTAACATCGTTAATACAGTTGCGACTTGACTTCGAGGAGCAACTCATAGAACGCGGTGTGGTAGCCTTTTTTGAGGCTTTTAAAGACTTTGGTGATTTTTGAAGCTTTTCCAAAACTTTCCTGACACCGTGCTTCGCAAGACGAAAAAAATCGCAAGACGACAAAACTCGCGGAACGAATTAATTTCGTCTTGCGAGGCACCACTGTACTTTGCCGTAGCATCCATCCAACACTGCCGAGGGCATCGATTGGAATTGTAATTCTGTGAAACTCTTGGTAGAAGCCATCTGGCAGGGACCAAAATCTCAGAGGTCAATTAAAAGTTGTGAAGAGATTAGACCACCTCCTGTACGTTTTGGAAACAGGAGCTGTTGTCACGATGAAACAATTTAAATGGCAAATTCACAAGATGAGCAATTGGGAGCATTGTTTGATTATAATATGTGTTCTCTCTCTGTGCGTGTTTGGATCTAGAGGACGACATACATGTTTACACCATGTGAATACATAAAGAGGGCACCGTTGCATACAATCAGCTACAAAAATGGAGTCCTGTTTATACTGAAAATAAAATATCTGCAATGAAAGAATTGAGATGGTGATGTACTTTGCATTTAACCCTTCCTGTAATTTGGAAGGAAGATGTAGCCAACCTACTTTAATGTCTTTAATTGCGATGGGTCTGCAGCCACTGTTGTCACCATTGTTGTTAATAATACAGTAATAATAATAATAATAATCAGTGCTTTTTTTTCTAAAATAATGTTTAGGGGTACTCTCATTTTCCTACTCATATTGGAATACTGCCCCTCAATGAGGCCAAACTTAGATTCACAAAATGTTTAGACCACAAGGTCTGAGGGACAGTGGACCGGCCCCCTGCTGAAAAAGTTTGCTGACCCCTGTCTTAAGGCTTGAGAGCTGGTTTCCCCGGTCAGTTGGCAACCCCCGGCTCCTCTGCCCGTCCCCGCAAGAGGGCTCTGAGCATCCTTGAGGCGCCTGGCGGCAGCCGCGGTCCTTCTCTCTCCGGTGGGGGCGGAGCTTCGCCCGGCGGCGCCCAATCGCTGCGGAGAACGGACAGAAGGAGGCACATCAAAGGGAGAGGAGATCAAAGCGCTTGGCGGCGCCTCCTCCGCCTCCGCGGAGACAAAAGCGGGGAGCATCCGCGGACCGGGGTGGGGGCAGCTCTTGCTCCCCTCTTCCTCCTCCTCCTCCAAATCAAGGAATCTGTTTGGGGGAGGCCTCGGGTAGATCCCTGTCGTTGCAAGGCTTGCTGCTTCAGGATGGAGAAAATCACTTTTTGCACAGGGCAGCCATTGAACTGCTCGGCCTCTTCCTGAAAACCTTCCCCTTCCTCCTTATTCTGCTCCTCCTCGTCCAGCTGCCCCACATTCCCTACATCGGCTTTATTCCGCATCATCGGTGGGGGGGAGTGGGAGCACCCTGGAACCTGCTCAGGTAAGTTTGGGCCAGAGGTGGTGGGTTTTCACCTGCGCCCCCCCCTTTCTGGGCATTCCCCCCCCTTTGGGGTCAAAACCCCTGCGCTGGGCGGCTTCCAACCGAATATTAAAAACAATACAGTGTCAGACATTCCCTAAACAGGGAATCAGTTGTCAGGCCATCAGTTGTCTTTTAAAAGTAAAATAGTTGTTTATTGCCTTGACATCTGCTGGGAGGGCGTTCCACAAGGCAGGCACCACTACTAAGAAGGCCCTCTGCCTGGTTCCCTGTAACCTTGCAGGGAGGGAACCACCAGAAGGCCCTCGGTGCTGGACCTCAGTGTCTGGGCTGGATGATGGGGGTGGAGACACTCCTTCAAGTATACAGGGCCAAGGCTTTTTAAGGCTTTAAAGGTCAGCACCAACACTTTGAATTGTGCTTGGAAACGTACTGGGAGCCAATGAAGATCTTTCAGGACCAGTGTTATATGGTCTCGGCGGCCGCTACCAGTCACCAGTCTAGCTGCCACATTCTGGATTAGTTGTAGTTTCCAGGTCACCTTCAAAGGTAGCCCCACAGAGAGCGCATTGCAGTAGTCCAAGCGAGAGATAACCAGAGCATGCACCACTCTGGTGAGACAGTCTATGGGCAGGTAGGGTCTCAGCCTACGTACCAGATGGAGCTGGTAAACAGCTGCCCTGGACACAGAATTGACCTGCGCCTCCATGGACAGCTGCGAGTCCAAAATGACTCCCAGGCTGCGCACCTGGTCCTTCAGGGGCACAGTTACCCCATTCAGGACCAGGGAGTCCTCCACACCAGCCCTCCCCCTGTCCCCCAAGAACAGTATTTCTGTCTTGTCAGGATTCAACCTCAATCCATTAACCGCCATCCATCCTCCAACCGCCTCCAGACACTCACACAGGACCTTCACCGCCTTCACTGGTTCTGATTTAAAAGAGAGGTAGAGCTGGGTATCATCCGCATACTGATGAACACCCAGCCCAAACCCCCTGATGATCTCTCCCATTGGCTGCATGTAGATGTTGAAAAGCATGGGGGAGAGGACGGAACCCTGAGGCACCCCACAAGTGAGAGCCCAGGGGTCTGAACACTCATCCCCCCCCACCACTTTCTGGACACGGCCCTGGAGGAAGGAGAGGAACCACTGTATGACAGTGCCCCCACCTCCCAGCCCCTCAAGACGGTCCAGAAGGATGTTATGGAGCTCAGCTTTTCATCTATTGGGGCTTTCTGCCAGTACTTTAGGTGTCTATGGGCAATGAGACTGTGTGTTGGACCCCTTCTAAGAAAATCCTCCAGCCTCTCCTTTCCCCGTCACACTGTGCAATTTTGCTCAATGAGAGACCACTTCTGTGAGATTTTTAAGCGGAGGCTGCATGGCTGTCTGTCAGGTCTGATCCAGTTGAGATTCCTGCATTGCAGGGGGGGCGGGTTGGACTAGATGACCCTCGGGGTCTCTTCCAACCCTACAGTTCTGTGATTCTACGTACAAAGGTCCCAGGTTGAATCCCCAGCATCTCCAGGTAGGACGGCGGGATAGCTCAGTTGGTAGAGAAATAGACTCTTTAGGGTTGTGGATTTGAGCCCCACGTTGGGCAAAAGATTCCTGAATCGCAAGGGGTTGGACTAGATGACCCTCAGGTCCCTACTGACTCTACAATTCTGTGGTTCTACTGCAGAGAAAGGGACGCAGGTGGTGCTGTAGGTTAAACCACAGAGCCTAGGACTTGCTGATCAGAAGGTTGGCAGTTCGAATCCCCGCGACGGGGTGAGCTCCCGTTGCTCGGTCCCACCTCCTGCCAACCTAGCAGTTCAAAAGCACATCAAAGTGCAAGTAGATAAATAGGTACCACTCCGGCAGGGAGGTAAACGCCGTTTCTGTGCGCTGCTCTGGTTCGCCAGAAACGGCTTAGTCATGCTGGCCACATGATCCAGAAGCTGTACGCCGGCTCCCTCGGCCAATAAAGCGAGATGAGCGCTGCAACCCCAGAGTCGGCCACGACTGGACCTAATGGTCAGGGGTCCCTTTACCTTTACTGCAGAGAAAGCCTCTGTGTTTGAAACCCTGGAAAGCTGCTGCCAGTCAATGTGCGCAGCACTGGGCTAGTTGTTCCTGTTTAAAGCAGCAGCCCTTTTTTCTCAGCTGTGAGGTTCGGAATCTCACAATTATATTTGAGGCACATAGCTCACTTGCTTTGCAGGCGGAAGATTCCCAGGTTCTCAGATTCCATCATCTCAACGAAGGGCTGGGAATTTCCGCTGCCTGAAACCTGGGAAAACCAATCATTATGCTCACCCCTTGCTCTTTCCAAAAGGGACACCCTGCGCCTTTAACTGCTACCTGCCAGGCAGAAATACAACAGGGAAAGCCTCTCTCCACTGACTGAGCAGTATTTCTTATTTCCCTCTGAAAAGATGCTGGAGACCCTGCCTCATCCAAGGAGACCGAGCGAAGATGCTTCAGAGGACCAAAGGATGAGCAAGGAACTGCTGGTAGGCCCATTTGCCGTACTATCATTATGTATGAAGAAATCCATAATGTTGATATGAAATATGTCTGCATAAAATATTTTGAGTGCCTACAGAGGTACATTGCTCTGGCAATCAAGCCTATTGTGAAAGTGCTTGCTCTGTGCTATTTAACTAGTGCTTAATGCCAAAATAGGCTTCTAAGCAATTTTCAAAATATAATAGGGTCGCCATATCTTAAAAAGTGATTATTATTATTATTTATTCAACTTATACACCACCCTACACCCGGAGGTCTCAGGGTGGTTCACAACAAAACACAAAAGTTGTTGAGCTTTTTTGGCGAAATCTCAAAAAGAAAAAACACTACCGACATGGGCTGAATACCAGCCGTGTCTGGGAAACTCCAGACATATGGCAACCCTAACATATAACAACAATTGGGCAATCATTAAAATGTGGTGGTATGTACATGTCATTTTTGAGTGTTTAAAGCTGTTTCATTGAAACGTCTCAGCAACAAGTGTGCAGAAATCTGGTTTTCAACAGGTCATATAACCATTCTTCAAGGAACTTAGATTTTGAAAGTCTACTTTAAGTGATTTTCTGCCAAGAAAATCTCCCCTTCTTGGGCGAGGTTCTCGAACGGGTGGTTGCGGACCAGATCCAGTAGGCGCTCTTGGAGGAAACCGATTTTCTGGATCCATTTCATTGGGGTTTAGGACCGGTTTTAGGACAGAAACTGCCCTGGACGGTTACCTCTGTTGAGAGAAAGATGGGGAAATAGGTCCTTGTTAATTCTCCTCTGTCTCAGCTGCTTTCAGTACCATTGACCATGGTATCATTCGGAAGTTTGGCTATCCTTGTTGGGCCAGCAGCAATACACATATAGAGGGTCTTTCACCGCTCTCAAAGGGAAAGGAATGGAGTGGGCTTTGGCTGTGTCTGTGTGAGCGGGAGAAGGAGAGAAAATGTGGGTTTTTTTGTGCATAGGAAAGAGAACCGGGGGGGGGGGGATCTGCAGCCCAGCCTTCTGCAGTTTCACTCAGAAGCAAGCTTATTTTTTTCCGAAACGTGCTTCACCCTCCTTTTTTAATCGCAGAGGAAGGCAGACGTGGAGAGGGAGAAAATTGTCCAAGAATGGAAGGATCTCTGTCGTTTTCTGGAAGAACAGAAGCAGCAGCTGATCTGGTGGCTGGAAAATCTTGCAGGGAACATCATCGAGATAAGGGGGCAGAGTCCGTCTGTGGAGACCCATCCACCAAGCGAAACAGGGGGGTCGCAGGAGCATATTGACTGCCGGCAGGTGAGACTTCTTCCTTTTTTTGGAAATGATTTTTATTTGGTTTAAAAAAATAAACAAGATATAGCAAAATCATTTATAAGTCCATATACTTTGAATCTCGCGACTTCTCCCCCCCACTCTCCGTGGGTCCTAATGCTAATATTTACGCCTGCATATCAATTCATTGTCCAGATATCTTGTCCCTCTAAATTATCTATACTTTTTGTTAGTTACTTTACAAGTGTGGTTAAAATTCTGCTAATGTTTTCATCTGTTTACAATGGCCTCGTAGATATATTACAAATTTTCCCCATTCTTTTTTAAAGATCTTGTCCTCTTGGTTTCTGAGCTTCCCGGTTAACTTTGCCATTTCAGCATAGTCCATCAACTTGGTTTGCCATTCTTCCATGGTTGAGATTGTTTTTTCTTCCCATCTCTGGGCTAATAACATCCGTGTGGCTGTTGCCGCATACATGAAATGTATTTTCTGGTCATTTGGAATCTCGGTACCTATAATTCCTAATAAAAAAAGCTTCTGGTTGTTTTTAACAAAGGTTATTTTAAACATTTCCCCCCCAATTCATCTAATATCATCTCCCAGAAGGTTTTAGTTGCCTTACACATCCACCACATGTGATAAAAGGTACCGTCTTTGTCTTTACATTTCCATCAGGTGTTTCTACTTGTTCTGTACATTTTCCCTAACTTCTTGTTGTTGTTGTTTAGTCGTTTAGTCATGTCGGATTCTTTGTGACCCCATGGACCAGAGCACGCCAGGCACTCCTGTCTAGGAATGCATGCTCTGTGGCTTTAACCGTTAAAGGGCCAAACTGGGGCAGAAGTAGCCCTTTCCTGGCTTTCCCCCAGTTCAATGCCATGCCCTCCAACATTTCTCCAATGAAAATTGTTGTTGTTGTTTAGTCGTTTAGTCGTGTCCGACTCTTCGTGACCCCATGGACCAGAGCACGCCAGGCACTCCTGTCTTCCACTGCCTCCTGCTGTTTGGTCAAACTCATGCTGGTAGCTTCGAGAACACTGTCCCACCATCTCGTCCTCTGTCGTCCCCTTCTCCTTGCGCCCTCCATCTTTCCCAACATCAGGGTCTTTTCCAGGGAGTCTTCTCTTCTCATGAGGTGGCCAAAGTATTGGAGTCTCAGCTTCAGGATCTGTCCTTCCAGTGAGCACTCAGGGCTGATTTCCTTCAGAATGGAGAGGTTTGATCTTCTTGCAGTCCATGGGACTCTCAAGAGTCTCCTCCAGCACCATAATTCAAAAGCATCAATTCTTCGGCGATCAGCCTTCTTTATGGTCCAGCTCTCACTTCCATACATCACTACTGGGAAAACTTCCTAACTTAGTAGGAGTCAAATACTACCGGTATATCATTTTCATATCATTTTCTTTCAGCGTACAACATGCCGTCTATTTCAAATCTGTTTTCCGTAGCCTCTCCCAATCTGCTGGCAGGTGAGACTTTGCCAATCCAGTGAAAAGACGGGACTGCTTCTTGCTCGTCCATTCATTGGAGAGACAGTGCTGTCTACCAGTTAGAGTGTCCTGGGACCTGGGAGACCAGGGTTCGAGTCCTCACTCGGCCACGATGAAGCCTTGAGCCCAGTCACAGCCTCTCAGCCTCACCAACCTCACAGGGTTGTTGTGGGGGGAGGAAAGGAGGATTAATTATTTTTTTATTCCAAGATGAGCCCATTTGCATGCATCCTGTTGCTTCAGCATAGTATCTGCAATGCAGACTGTTCACCCAAGTCGTTCCTGTTGTCGTCTCTTCCCTCCAGGCCACTGGCAGTTCCAGCAGCAGACAAGGAAACTTCCTCGAGGTGGAACTGAGGCTTCACCATTTCTCTGAGAGGAGGAAGGCCATCTTGGGAGAGGCGCTGAACTGCTTCCGAGGTGAGCAGGGGTCTTCTGAGTTCTCTCTTGGGCAGCGAGACGCCCATCAAAGCTCTAGTGAAGGCAATTTGCACCTGGTCCTCCACCCCAGTGCAACTGGAAAGGTGCTGGGCTCACCGTGAAATTGTTACAGTATGTGCCACACTTTTAGCCAGTACTATGTACCCTTGAGGCCCCCCCACCCGAAAGAAACACTGATTATTATTATTTAAAAGACTGATATACAGCTCTGCATCAAAAGATCTCAGAGAGGTTCACAACATAAAAACACAAGTACGGCAATTAAAGCAAAAACAACTAAACGATAGCCCACGCTACTTTATGTCTGTTAAACATTAAAAGCTTCCCTAAACAGGGCTGCCTTCAGATTTCTTCTAAAAGTCTGGTAGTTCTGTTTCTCTTTGACATCTGGTGGGAGGGTGTTCCAAAGGGCGGGTGCCACTACCGAGAAGGCTCTCTTCCGGGTTTGATTGTTTGGGAGCCAAAACATTTGAGATCTAGGCTGTCCGACTTCCAAGGTACAACTTTGTTGCCATAGCTCAAACCAGGGCATTGCCGGTATTTCTGCTTCCAGAATCCAGTGCAGACAAAAAGAGAAATGGCTTGAGTATGCACTTATACCTTTTAAAATGCATTATTTCCCTCAAAGGATTCTGGGCACTTGTTGAGGGTTGCTTAAGGTATATGATGAGGCTATCTGTTTCCCTTGAGGAAGGTGGAATGTGTTGATCAGAATACAAAAAAAAAGCGGTTTCTCTCTTTGCCTTGTTTCCAGAGTCCCTGAAGATGGAGCTCGAAAGTCTGATTGGTACGTCCCTGGCTCTGACGGGACCAAAGGGGTGTTTCGTTTTATAAATAACAGCCGAAACAGTGTGTGAAGCCCTCTTTCGACTTGGGATCGCCAGCGGCTGCCGTTCAGAGGCGCCTACCACCTCTGACAGTGGGGACACAGCTGAGCTACCTGCTACTAGCGACATGCTTTGAGCTTGCTCTCTGCTACTAGCAACTTACTTGTCCGCGGCTTTTCAAACTGTTTATGGGGATGGCAGGGGTGGGGTGGGGGAGGACAGGATGAAATCTGAACGATGCCTTTTTTTGCAGCTCCTCCCTTTCTTCCGGAGTCTCGTCTTAAGGACTCAAGAACATTCCCCCCATCTGGCTCGGGAAAATTTCCTTGGGAGCAACGTGAAATGGAAACAGACGCAGGATCTGTAGTTCAGGTGAGGGTGTTTATTCCCTCCTTACCTCTCTTGCCCTGACCTTGCCACTGTGATCCACGCGATGGTCACCTCCAGACTTGATTATTGTAACTCGCTCTATGTGGGGCTGCCCTTGGGACTGACCCAGAAACTCCAGCGGGTGCAGAATGCTGCGGCGAGGCTCCTTACGGGGTCCTCACCGCGGGATTACATTCACCCGGTGCTATACCAGCTGCACTGGCTCCTGTTGGAGTGCAGGATCAGGTTTAAGGTGTTGGTTTTGACCTTTAAAGCCCTATATGGCCTAGGACCCTCGTACCTACGGGACCGCCTCTCCTGGTATGCCCCACAGAGGACCTTAAGGTCCACAAATGACAACATCTTGGAGGTCCCAAGTTGAAGGTGGTTAGGCTGGTCTCAACTAGGGCCAGGGCCTTTTCAGTACTGGCCCCAACTTGGTGGAACGCTCTGTCACAAGAGAATAGGGCCCTGCGGGACTTGACATCTTTCCGCAGGGCCTGCAAGACAGAGCTCTTCCACCAGGCCTTTGGCTAAGGCACAGTGTGACCCCCTCCTTTGGTAATCCTCACAGAACTCTAGCCCAATGGTTGCTATTATTTTGATTCTGAATTGATTTTAGAATGTATTTCAATTAATTGACTGTGACTTTATGTAAACTGCTATTTTACTGTTGTTAGCCGCTCTGAGCCTGGCTTTGGCTGGGGAGGACGGGATATAAATAAAAAAATATTATTATTATTATTATTATTATTATTATTATTATTATTATTATGCTACTGGGCAGTGTGAGCAGCTTTGGAGGCAGAATGTCAGGACTCAGCTATACAGCTGCAAATATAATTGCTTTAAGTGTGTTTAAAGTGCATTATAAAATTGGGACACCAGATGGCGCTGGTGAGCTAATGGCAAATTCCATACAGATTTCAAAACATGTTTTTTTTAAAGCATATTCACAGCATTTTTTTAAATATAGTGTGTAGATTTGGCCCAAGTATTCTAAACATCACACACACACACCAGCCTGGTTACCCGAGTCTGATCACAAATGCCGATTTCCTTCCCAGAATCTGCTGAAGTTTGAGGACGTGGCTGTGGATTTTACAGATGGCGAGTGGGACCTTTTGGACGCCCACCAAAGGACCCTCTACAAGGATGTCATGCGAGAAAACTATGAGAACACAACCTCACTGGGTAAGAGAAGAAGAAGAAGAAGAGAAGAGTTTGGATTTGATATCCCGCCTTTCACTCCCCTTCAGGAGTCTCAAAGCGGCTAACATTCTCCTTTCCCTTCCTCCCCCACAACAAACACTCTGTGAGGTGAGTGGGGCTGAGAGACTTCAGAGAAGTGTGGCTAGCCCAAGGTCACCCAGCAGCTGCATGTGGAGGAGCGGAGACACGAACCCGGTTCCCCAGATTACGAGACTACCGCTCTTAACCACTACACCACACTGGCTCTCTGGGCAGGTCTGGGTTTTAAACCACCGGCCGCGGGGAAAGCTTTCTATTTCTTTACCAAAACGTCTGCACTGCTTGACCGCTGTAAAATGTCTAAGCGGTTTACAGGAAATATTAAAAGATGTGAATAGCCGATAATTGGAAAGGAAATTATGTTCCAACCAAAGAAGAATGGTTGAATAAATTATGCGAATACTTGGAATTAGCAGTTAACTGATTTGATAAGACAAAAACCAAAAAATATAATCCAGAAACAATGGAAATGTTTAAATTATTATTTTTGTAGACAAAGATTAAATGTAAGGTATTGGTTGTGTTCAGAATAGATTTATGAAAGATTTAGAAAACTTATTGATTAGAATATTTGTGTGAGATTGTATTGGAAACATACGGAATAACAGATACAATCTTGCTTAAAATGTATATAGGAAGTGCAGTGTGAGCGATGGAAGTCTATCAATGAAATTTTATTATTATTTTCATATTGAGATATTTGTAGAATAAATTTGGAAGAAATTCTTCCAACTTTTCTCCTTTCCTCTTTCTTTTTTCTTTTCTTCTTTTCTGTTCTTTTTTATATATGTGTGCTTATCTGAAATATATATCTATGTATTTGCAAAATTTTGCTTATATTTTGTAATACCGTATTTTTCGCTCTATAAGACGCACCAGACCATAAGATGCACATAGTTTTTTGAAGAGGACAACAAGAAAAAAAATATTCTGAATCCCAGAAGCCAGGACAGCCAGCAGGATTGCAGTGCAGCGATCCCACTGGCTGTCCTGGCTTATGGGATAGCTACGCGCAGCCTCTCTCGGGCAGGGGGTGAAGGCTCCCATTGCCCAGGAGAGGCTGTGCGCGGCCAAGCAAGAAGCCAGGACAGCCAGCGGGATTGCAGCGCTTTGGGGAGTGCTTTGGGGAACTGCAGGAAGGCAGAGAACTTTGGTCCCCACAACTGCCTCATAGGGACAAGATCTACAGGGACGAGTTGCTGCGCTCATGAGGCCTGCCCTCGTGAACCAACCTCGTTACTTTATGAGACGAGTGATTGTTTTGCTGGCCTGCTCCTGACAGGTGTTGTCTGGGGAGGCCAAACAGAGTGACCCGGAGGGTCCAGGGTTCCCCACACCTTCTGTAGACTCAGAAATAACTGTGACTTCCTCCTCTTCTCCCCTGGCTTCCTTCCTGACCAGTTCTGGCCATCACCAAGCCGGGCACGATCTCTCGGCTGGAACAAATGGACGAGCTGCCAGCAACGGATCTCCACAGCGCCAGGGACCACATAGGAGGTATGCCATTCAGACGTAATATTTGCTGGGAAGGGGAAGGCGATGATAACATGGGATGGGATTCTGGGCAGTGGGAGGGTTTGTACCCATTGGTGGTCTGGAGCACAGCAAGGTTGTTTCAACCCCGCTGTGTCTCAAGTCGCTTTCTTGATAATAATAATAATAATAATTTATTATTTATACCCCACCCATCTGGCTGGGTTTCCCCAGCCACTCTGGGCGGCTTCCAACAAAATACAGTGGTCTGTTAAACATTAAATCTGAAGGGCTGCCTTCAGATGTCTTCTAAAAGTCTGGTAGTTGTTTTTCTCTTTGACATCTGCTGGGAGGGCGTTCCACAGGGCAGGTGCCACTACCGAGAAGGCCCTCTGCCTGCTTCCCTGTAACCTCACTTCTCGCAGCGAGGGAACCGCCAGAAGGCCCTCGGAGCTGGACCTCAGTGTCTGGGTAGAACGATCGGGGTGGAGACGCGCCTTCAGGTATACTGGGTTGTCATACAAACCACAGAGGGACACAAGGGTGTCTTCATCCAATTCCCATTACCCATTCTTTCCTCTTCCCTGTTCTTAGCCATCACAAACCCCAAGACATTGGCAAAAGTGGAGCAAGGGAATGAGATCTGGGCTGAGCGTCGGTGCAGGCCTCAAGGAAATGCTTGCAGCGAGCCAACAGGTGAGGCCACTTGGAAACCACAAACAAGCTTTTTTTGTCTCCAGACGTTGGCTGCGTCTACAAATGGGCGGATCCTTTAAGCCTTCCTTGTTGTCCTTCTGCCGGCAGGTGAAGTCTCATTTATTCTGACAGGCCTCTGGGAACTGTCTGCTTTTGTTTTAAGGAAAAGGCTTCAAAATTGCTGCTGCTGCTGTTGTTGTTGTTGTTGTTATTGATAATGATGATGATGTTGGTGATGATGATGATAATAATATATTACGTGGCGCTGTGGTCTAAACCACAGAGCCTAGGGCTTGCCAATCAGAAGGTCGGCGGTTCGAATCCCCGCTACGGGGTGAGCTCCCGTTGCTTGGTCCCTGCTCCTGTCAACCTAGCAGTTCGAAAGCACGTCAAAGTGCAAGTAGATAAATAGGTACCGCTCCGGCGGGAAGGTAAACAGCGTTTCCGTGTGCTGCTCTGGTTCGCCAGAAGCGGCTTAGTCATGCTGACCACATGACCAGGAAGCTGTCTGTGGACAAACGCCGGCTCCCTCAGCCTATAGAGTGAGATGAGCGCCGCAAATCCAGAGTCGGTCACGACTGGACCTAACAGTCATGGGTACCTTTACCTTTACCTTTACCCATCTGACAGGGTTGCCCCAGCCACTCTGGGCAGCTTCCAACATAATAAAAACACAGCAAAACATTAAACATAAAAAACTTCCTGAAACAGGCTGCCTTATCTTTTTTAATAAGATGATAGATAGATAAATAGATAGATAGATAGATGATAGATAGATAGATAGATAGATAGATAGATAGATAGATGATAGATAGATAGATTCTATCATAGTTTAATTACCTTTTAAAGTAAATCCTGCCAACCTAGCAGTCCGAAAGCATGCCAGTGCAAGTAGATAAATAGGTACCGCTGCGGCGGGAAGGTAAACGGCGGCTCCGTGCGCTCTGGTTTCCGCCACGGTGTTCCATTGCTCCAGAAGCGGCTTAGTCATGCTGGCCACATGACCCGGAAAGCTGTCTATGGACAAACACCAGCTCCCTCGGCCTGAAAGCAAGATGAGCGCCGAAACCCCATAGTCGCCTTTGACTGGACTTAACCACCCAGAGGTCCTTTACCTTTTACTTTTACTTTTTACAGATTATCTTTTAAGTTTTTTGTCTTTTATCTGTGTTTGTGTAAGCAGCCATGAGTTCTGGTCTGGGGAAAAATACATGATATAAATATATTATTATTATTATTATTATTATTATTATTATTATTATTATTTCCCTCTATTTAAGATGTTGTCTCACCTTCCTTCTGTTTTCTCCATCTTGTTGCCGGTGCCATTGTTGCATCTATCAACCTGATGCATAGCTCAGTCGGTAGGGCATCAGACTCTTGAACTCAGGGTCAGGGGTTTGATCCCCATGTTGGGTGAAAGATTCCTGCATTGCCGGGGGTTGGACCAGATGATCCATGTGGTCCCTTCCAACTCTTCTGTTCTCTTCTCTTCTCTTCTGATGACTACATGTGAATCACACTGATATATCTTCTCCTTTTCCCAGGAGTTGCTGAGAGAACAAGAGAGAATGAGGGGAGGGGTCTTCAACCAGAAAACTTTGAGCTGGCAGGGTCACACGTTGCATTGCTTCAAAGCACTGAGACCAAGTCCAAATCCCGTGAAAAGCAGGAAGCCCCTGAGACTCAACCCATGTCGCCAGGCAGCCATCTTGGAGAGCAGCTACTGGAACCAGTTCTTTTTGTGGGGCTGGAGAAGAACACAGGCAACATAGGGATGGGACAGGAGAGCCAAGAGCTTTGCTCCACCTGTGGGAAGGTCTTCAACAACAGGGCAAGCCTGGTTAGACATCAGAGAATCCACAGCGGGGAGAAGTCACACACCTGCACAGACTGCGGGAAAAGCTTCAACAAGAGGTCCAACCTTATTACTCATCAGAGAATCCACACGGGAGAGAAGCCCTACCGGTGTGTGGAGTGTGGGAAAAGCTTCAGCCTGAGCTCCAGCCTCGTCCGGCACCAGAGGATCCACACTGGGGAGAAGCCCTACCAGTGCTCTGTGTGCGAGAAAAGCTTCAACCAGAAGCCCTCCCTGGTGGTGCACGAGAGGACCCACCGCCGCGAGAAGCCCTACAAGTGCTCGGCGTGCGAGAAGAGCTACAGCCACGCCACGAGCCTCATCGCTCACGAGAAAATCCACCGGGAGGAGAAGCCGTACTGGTGCGCGGAGTGCGGGAAAAGGTTCAGCTTCAGCTCTCAGCTGATCACCCACCAGAGGATCCACGCGGAAGAGAAGCCCTACAAGTGCTCCGTCTGCGGGAGAGGGTTCAGCCGCCCCTCCAGCCTCGTTGTGCACGAGAGGGTTCACACGGGAGAGAAACCCTACAAGTGCACCGCCTGTGAAAAGGGCTTCCCCTCCAACTCAAGTCTGGTGAGGCACCAGCTCACCCACGTGGAAGAGAAGCTGTGTGCGGAATGCGGGAAAAGCGTCAGCCCAACTTCCCGACTCCAGAGGATCCAGGCCCGGGAGGAAATGGCCAAGTGCCCGGGATGCGAGAACCGGTTCGACTCGAGTCCCAGTGGTTTTCCAGTGGCGCATCTTCCCAAATGGAGGAAACCCGCTGGCAGACAAAACAGCAGTCGGCGTGATGACATTCGTATCGTAGATTCCGCAGAGGTGCAGCTGGAGGACGATGTTTTCAGCCAAAGCTCCCTGCCTCTGCATTATCACATTCACTATGCGGGATGGGAATGAAAGCACCGTATTTTTCGCTCTATAAGACGCACCCGACCATAAGACGCACCTAGTTTTTAGAGGAGGAAAACAAGGAAAAAAAATATTCTGAATCAAATGTTGTTGGAGGAAGGAGGAGGGAGGATCAGGCTAAGGCTCTCCCTCTTGCTGTGCTGGGGTCAGCAGAGCAGTGCAAAGCCTATTATTAATGAATTGATTTTAGAATGCTGTATTATTTTACTGTTCTAAGCCGTTCTAAGCCCGGCTTTGGCTGGGGAGGGTGGGATATAAATAAAATTATTTTATTATTATTCAGCAAAGCGGGAGGAACGCTCCCGCTTCGCTGAAGAGGCTTTGCGCAGCTATCCCTGAAGCCAGAACAGCAAGACGGAGAGCTGTGCAGCCTGCATTCACTCCGTAAGACGCACACACATTTCCCCTTACTTTTTAGGAGGAAAAAAGTGCATCTTATACAGCGAAAAATACGGTAAGAGGGGTTTTTTTTGTGCGCTTGCTGTCTAGAGCTAATGTAGCCCAAAACATCTGCCAGGATGCCAGGTTGATGAAGATCTGTGATTGTAGGGGAGCAAGCGATGTATCTTTGGTCTTACTGTAAATATATTTAATTTTCTTTTTCTTTTTTTAAATGATATTTATTAAAATTTCAAAAGAAAAAGGTTACATTAATAAGAAAATTAACAATAAAAAGGAAAAATACCAGATACAAAATACAAAATACAAAAAAGAAAAAACAGTTAAAAACAATTCCATCTTTTCATCACTTCTTTTACATTTACTTGTTTCCCGGACCTCCTCATACCTCCCTCTTTTGTATTCCAATTCAATTTGTTAGTCCAGCGATTCCTTTCCCTCCTTTTTAATCCTGATCTTTAATCTTGATATATTATAACATTAAATTTTTACATATTAAAAACCAATTTTTCCATATTCTTTTATACCATTACCTGTAAATATATTTAATTTTCAGGGAAATGTTCTTGGCAGTTGGGGGAGAAGGGGGGGAATGTTTCCTCCCTGGAGAAATCTAGTTTGGCTTTGTTCTGGATACATTAAAATTGCCGGAGGAGTTGAAAAAGCAACTTCTTGTTCTTCTGAAGAGAAGTTGCTATGTAAGAATGAAGATGCGTTTGAACTTTAGATTAATTTGGGAGCACACATTTTTGTATGTATGAACACACACAAAATTTAAACTCGGCTTACTTTCTGCAGGGATAGCGCTGCAATCCTAAGGCCCGTTCAAATGTGGTCCAGAGCCAAAATTCCCTTCAATTCCGGCGTTCAAGTGGTGCGTGTTGTTGTTTGTGTGGCCAAACCCATGCTCAAAAGGGGGGTCACAGTGGGCTTTAGGGAAACCCCTAGTTCTGCAAAGCTGTAAGAAAAATTTTAGAGGGCGAGGGAATGGAAGGAGGCGTGCATGTTCAGTGACCATTTGGGGGACAAGGAGAATGGAAAGGAATTGGAAACTGTCATGGCTTCCCCGCAAAGAATTCTGGGAAGTGTTGTGCATTAGGGGTGGTCAGACCTGTTAGGGGAAACTCCTATTCTCTCTCCTAGAGCTATAATTCTCAGAGTGGTTTAACGGTCATTCCCTCTCCCCAGGGGATTCTGGGAATTGTAGTTCTGTGAGGGGTGCCAATGGCAGGGCCTGAAGTCTGACCGCCTCATTAATGCCCTGTGATGTTGCCGAAATGGCGAGGTTTTTGTGTGTACGTGTACGGAACAAACTACAGACGCCCGTTAACCAATTCAAAGGCCTTTATTCAAAGGAGATCCAGAAGACACACAAAAAAAGCATTTAGAAATAAAAGGGAAGTCTCTAAACACAGGGCCACAATCCTGTTTGGAACCAGGGGCACATTGGCAAATCTAAGGCGCTGAGGGCGTCACGAAAAGGCCCATTTTACAGGAGACGGTCATCAGAATGTCCCCCTTCAAGCAAATCATATCCCCAAAGCAAAAGACAAAAAAGAAGGAAACACCCCCAGAAACAACCAAAACCCATAAAAACTAACATTGGGAGGAGCTGGAGGCTAGGTTAGTGCCCTGAGGGGCTGTCTGAGTGTCCCGTGATGCTTGTGAAGAAGAAGAAGAAGAAGAAGAAGAGTTTGGATTTGATATCCCACTTTATCACTTCCTGAAGGAGTCTCAAAGCGGCTAACATTCTTCTTTCCCTTCCTCCCCCACAACAAACCCTCTGTGAGGTGAGTGGGGCTGAGGGACTTCAAAGAAGTGTGACTGGCCCAAGGTCACCCAGCAGCTGCATGTGGAGGAGCGGAGACGCGAACCCGGTTCACCAGATTACAAGTCTACCGCTCTTAACCACTACACCCCACTGGCATATGTGGGCATATGGTTGGGGACCCCCAGATCTAAAACATTACCCATGTCTTATAAATAACAGTAACAGGCGGGCCTGTATCGTTGGCCCTCTCCTCACAAACATATCAAGTGCGCATGTGTGGACATCGCTGCTGACCAATGGCTACTTGCCACAGCAGCTACGGCCACCTCCAGAGCTGGGAGAAAGTGTGCTTCTGAATGCTGGAAACCACAAGAAGGGAGAGTGTTGCTGTTGTGCTCTGGGGTCTGGCTCGCAGCGTTTCCCATCAGGGGAATCTGTCTGGCCCCTGTGAGAACAGGATTTTGGACGGGCCTCTGGGCTGATCCAGCAGCCGGTGTCTTCCTATGTTCTTACTTGTGTGTAAACAGGAAGGCGTTTGCACTCCTAAGGCTGCAACCCGAACGCCCCACCTTACCCGGGAGTTAGCCCCACTGAGTCCAACAGGCCTTACTTCCAAGCAGACATAGGATTGGGCTGGGATCTTTCAGATCCAAGCCTTCCTTGGGTCTGCCCCCTTTTCGACTTTATCACAAGGACGCAGGAAGCTTACACTGAGCCAAACCACTGGTGAATCGAGCTCAGTGTTGTCTAAACTCACTAGAAGGATTTCAGAGATGACAGTCCCAGTTCTAGCTAGAGATGCTGGAGAAGGCCTTGGGGTCTTCTGTGGCCAAGGCCGATGCTCTAATCCAGCCTTTCTCAACCTTGGGTCCCCAGATGATTTTGGCCTACAACTCCCATTATCCCTAGCTAGCAAGGCCAGAGTTCAGGGATGACGGGAGTTGTATTCCAGCAACATCTGGGGACCCAAGGTTGAGAAACACTGCAAGGCAAGAGCTGCAGAAGTATCTGCGGCAGTGGGGAGGGGCTACCTGTGATTGGATCTCCCCTCTCTGAGGTGGGAGCTTACTCTCCTTATGAGGAACGGTTGAAGGATCTGGGTATGTTTAGCTTGCAAAAGCGGAGACTGGAGATATGATAGCCATATTCAAATATCTCAAGAGCTGTCACATGGAACACACTTGTTTTCTTCTCCTGCTCTGGAGGGCAGGACTCGAACCCATGGCTTCAAGTTGCAAGAAAGGAGATTCCGACTAAACATTAGGAAGAACATCAGGAAGAGCTATTTGACAGTGGAAGAGCCTCCCTTGGTCAGTGGTGGACTCTCATTCCTTGGTGGTTTATAAGCAGAGGTTGGGTGGCCACCTGTCATGGACGCTTTAGCTGAGATTCCCGCATTGCAGCGGGTTGGACTAGATGACCCTCGGGTCCCTTCGAACTCTACGATTCTCTGTCTTGGGTGTGGGAGATGTGATGCATTCCACAGTCTCCCAGCAATCGGAAGGCTGCAATTAATATGATTGAGTAAGATTTCTCTAATGGGATAATGGCCCAAATATTATAATTATTATTAGGCACCTTTCTCTAACCATTGCAGCAGCAGGCTGATGGCAAGACCCCAGAATTTGAAAGGAGGAGCAGGCACGTCCCGCTCAAGGTTGTGGTACAAATGGCACAGCGATGAGCCAAAATACGTAGAAACAAGTTTTGAAAAAGAGGGCCGTTTCAAGTATACGTCTGACCGCTAGCCAGTGCACGTGCATAAATGAGACCCATCAGTGTGCACACAGGGTATTAAAGAAAAACAAAAAACCAGGGGCTGTGGTGAGGAGGAGAGTATGGAGCATCAAGGTGTCTCCCTCAGCCGCCAGGACTCCGCAAGGAAACGGCAAAGGCAGAAGGGAGGAAGATGGAAGCAGGCAGAGGCAGAAGAAAAAGGCTGGGATGGATCTGCAGCTTCTGCCGACATCTGTCTCAGGAAGCAGCACAGACAGAAGCTGCAATTTCATTCCAGTCTTTTTCTTCTGCCTGTGTCTCCTGTCTTGAGCTCCACTCACCCCGTTTTGCTCACATCTGGTGAGCAACATCTCCTTCTTTGGAGCAGGAAGATGAAGACACTTTAATCCATTTTGGTCTGGGTTAGCGCGATCTCTGGTTAAAGGTAAAGATCATGAAAACTGACTGTATCTTTGTACGCACCTGGTTATCGCTAAAGCAAAAATTTGGTGTTTTTGTCTTATTTTTAAAGTAAAGTTTAGTTGTTAATAAAAAAAAAGTTTAGTTTCTTTCGTTTGTTTGATAAATACAAACAATGTCCTTTATGACTGAGTATGAGTCTGTATTCAATAAACGTTCATCTTAAAATAAATCTTTGGGTGCCCACCGTAACAAAATGTGCTGCACATGGTTATGTGTATATCCTTCAATTCACTGTAACGCATAGCTTAATAACATGAACACGGAGAACCCGTCTTGCACATTCATGATAATTTGTGAACCTTGTGCTATCAGGGAAGCCCCACACAATACCGCTTTCAATACTGATTGCGTTTGCAAAGGTCACTGAGAACTACTGCTTTATTTCCCATCAATGCGTATCCTGTAATTTCCTGCTGATGCACAGTGATAAGAATATTTTACAGTACACTCCCACAACGAAACACCAGGGTTGTATTTAACCACGTTCTAGGCGCATAGAAATGAGCAAACCTAAGATAGTTGTGTCCATTAAGCTCAGTAGGACAAGCATGGGCTTTGAGCCCTACTCAGAGTAGAGCCACTGGAGTTAATTAACCTAGTTAATTAATTTCAGTGGATCTACTCAAGAGTAGGAGTTGGCCGACTACAACCCAATGTTTGGAGGGGCCATAAATCGGTTGGGTTTCTCCTAGCAACTTCACCAGCAGTTGTCGGAGTCGAGAAGTAACTGCAGATTATCTTCTCCTAGATCAGCCTTTCTCAACCTGTGGGTCCCCAGATGTTGAACTACAACTCCCATCTGTTAGTTTCTGTTTTGCCACTGTGCAGCTGCTTGGAGTCACAGGACTCTGTTTACATTCCAGAGACCTTCCAGGCTGTTGGAAGTCTCACGGGAGACGGATGTGACGTTGGTGGTTTCCTGTTCCTTTGTTGTTCAGTTGCTCTCTGCTTTCATAGAGAGAGGATGTTTCTTTGCTGTCTGCGTAGTAAGAAATAAAGCATAGCAGGTAGCCATTAATCTCATCACTTCGGCGTGCTGTTTTGGATTCTCTGCTGAATGTGCCTGAGGCCTCATCAAAGGCCTCATCAAATTATCATCGGAGGATGAGCTTTATCAGCTCGGTCAAACGGAGATTCCAACACCATCACCCCTAGCTAGCAAGGCCAGAGCTAAGGGATGATGGGAGTTGTAGTCCAACAACATCTGGGGACCCACAGGTTGAGAACCTCTGTCCTAGATGAAAGCAGGCAAATTATTTCCCTCCCCCCGAAAATGATTTCTGGTTTGTTTGTTTTTGTAGAAAACCGGTCCCCTGTAGCATCCAGCTACGGTTTACCATTTTCCAGCACCACTGCAGTTCAACTAATAAATACCGGTAACCTTGCCGCCATGCAACCAAAGTCAGGAGGGAAATGCCACTGCAGACTGCAGGCAAACCACATTGCTATGGGGGCAACCATAGCCACCTTGAGACTCAAGGCAACATGGGGCGGAGTCTGGGCTCTTTACAGGGCTTTGCTGGGCGGAGGCTCCTCCCGGAGTCCGAGCGTGTTCAGAGCTTCTCTCGTGTGGATCTTCTGGTGCCGGACGAGGACGGCGCGGTGAGAGAAGCTCTTGCCGCAGGTGGCGCACTGGTGGGGCCTCTCGCCCGTGTGGACCTTCTGGTGGCGGATGAGGACGGCCCGGTCGCAGAAACACTTGCCGCACGTGGCACACTTGAACGGCTTTTCTCCCGTGTGGATCCTCTGGTGGACCATGAGGATCTGCCGCTGGCTGAAGCTCTTCCCGCACTCGGAGCAGGTGTAGGGCCTCTCCCCGGTGTGGACGCGGTGGTGCTTGACCAGCTGCGAGGACGTGTTGAAGGACTTGTCGCAGTCGGGGCACTTGAAGGGCTTCTCCCCCGTGTGTGAGCCCTCGTGGATCATGAGGCTGGAACTGCGGCTGAAGGCCTCGCCGCACCGCGAGCACTTGTAGGCCTTCTCCCTGGTGTGGACCTTCTGGTGGTTGAGGAGCTGGGTCTTGCGGCTGAAGCTCTTGCCGCACTCGGGGCAGCTGAAGGGCTTCTCCCCCACGTGGATGCGGTAGTGGCGCGTGAGGTCCGAGCTGACGGTGAAGCGCTTCCCGCACTGCGAGCAGCTGTAAGGCCTCTCGCCCGTGTGCGTCCTCTCGTGCGCCACCAGGGTGGACTTCAAGCTGAAGCACTTCCCGCAGTCCTGGCACATGAACGGCTTCTCGCCCGTGTGAGTCCTCTGGTGCGCGACGAGCACCGTGGTCCGGCTGAAGCTTCTCCCGCACATGCCACACACCTTCTCCCCCCGACTCCTGCGCCTCCTCTTGACGACGACTGCTTGGCCCCGTTCCCCGCTCTCTCCTAAACAGGGGGGGAACACATCCCCTCTGGGCGCCAGGGAGTTTTTCCGCCCTTTTTCTGATCCCTTGCGGCTCGCAGAGGCTTCTCCCCCTTCTTGGGGCCAGGAGAGACCTCCCCACGAGGCTCCACAGAGTTTGACCAGCTCAGTATTTTCAAGGTGTGTCTTCTCCTCTTTGCCCTTGGTGATCCACCCATCACCTGCCAGGAATACAGAGAATTTATTCATTTAAGCAGTGCTTTTTTCTGGGGGGGGACGACGCAGGGGTATGCATACCCCAAAACATATTGTGAATCTAAGTTTGGCCCCATTGAGGGGCAGTATTTTAATATGAGTAGGAAAATGAGAGTACAGTCATACCTCATGTTACGCTAGCTTAAGGTTGTGCGTTTTCAGGTTGCGTACCGTGGGGACCCGGAAGTACCAAAAAGGGTTACTTCCGGGTTTTGCCACTTGCGCATGTGCAGATGCATAAAATGACGTCAGCGCATGCGCGGAAACTGCGAATCGCGACCCGCATGTGCGCAGACGCGGGTTGCGTTCTTTTCAGGTTGCGAACGGGCCTCTGGAACGGATCCTGTTCGCAACCAGAGGTACCACTGTACCCCTAAACATTTCTTTTTTAGAAAAAAAAACTACATTAAAGTGATTTATATGCCACGCCTTATTTCAAAGAAATCTCTAAGCGGTTGACATCATAGATACAAAAAAAAAAGCCACCCCAATTTTTTTTAAAATCCCCATTTCAGAGCAGAACAGAACAATTAAATACAAATGAATAGATTTAATTCCCCAGATGTGGAACGCCCTCACTAGTGAGGTGAGCCTGTCTCCTTCAGTATTAACTTCCAGGAGGAATTTGAACACACTTCTCTTTTCCCAGGCGTTGGGCGGCTGCAGAATACTGTTCCCGGCAACCTGGAGATCACTGGACAGGAGGAGGTTTTTAATTGTAATTATTAACTTTGGAACATTTTAAACTGCAACTGCTTTTCAGTGTTTTTAATCGTTATTTGTTTCTGGAATGGTTCGATCTGTTTTAAAATATTTCTGTGCTATGCTTGTGTTTCTAAATCGTATTATGTGTTTGCTGCCCTTTGTAGAGGAAGGGTGGAATATTAATTCAGTTAACAACATCTAAACTAACAACAACAACCCTCTTCAACATCTAAACTAAGACATCCCCTTTTAAACATATAAAATAAAACAAGTAACATATGGGGACCATAATAACCACTAGCAAATCCAATGGCAGCTGCTGCCCATTGCGGCTGATACGGTGGAATGCAGGGAGCCCAACAGCAGGTGGTGCCACCCTCGCAGTGGTTCTCAACCTGTGGGTCCCCAGATGTTGTTGGACTATAACTCCCATCATCCCTGAGCTCTGGCCTTGCTAGCTAGGGGTGATGGGAGTTGTAGTTCAACGACATCTAGGGACCCACAGGTTGAGAAAGGCTGGCTTAGAGGGCCATATTTGGCCCCGAGCTTCAGGTTCCCATGTATTGTGAATCCCAAACGCTGGGTAGAAGAAGTCACAGGAGACAAAAGCCACCTAAGGAAGATGGGACCATAAAGAGAAACCCACCTCCCAGTCTAGGGAAGCTGGTATCGGCACCGCCCTCCTGCTTGACCGTGGAGCAGAGTGGCGTCTCCTCGAGGGCGGGCAGAGGCGACTCAGCCGCAGGGAAGTTCAAACCCACCTCCTGGATCAGCGCCGGACCCTGAAACGAGAGCAGCAAGGATCTTCTTGAGGACAAAGGGATTTGGAGAGGGAGAAAGTGGTGGTCTCCATTATCTAGCCAATCCTGCTTGTGGAATGCTCTCCCCAAGGAAGCTTCCCAGTGAGTGTAGAGGTCAGGGGTGGTGAACTATGATCTGGGAGACCAGGGTTCAAATCCCTGCCCGGCCATGAAGTGTGCTGGGTGAGCCCCAGTAGGCCTCTAAGTTTGAAGTATCACCATCCAGCTTTCAATAAAACACAGCTTCCCCCAAAAGAATCCCTGGCCACCAGGGGTATTGCGTATATAGTTTTCACTCAGGTCCACGTCAGTTAATTTAGGCGGGAAACCCTGGGCTGTTGTTGTTACAACGTGGACAGCCAGCTGCCTATAAAAGCAGGCCGGCTGAGCTGTTCAGTTCAATTCCAGCTTACTTATAAAGAGCGACTTGCAGAAATCTCTGTGCCGTCTGATATGTCCACCCACTACTTAATACTGGCAACAAAGGTGGGATAGGATGGACATCAGAGCACAGCCAGATTAGGACACTCACTGAGTGGAATCACTGAAGAGAACCCAATTCAGAGCTGACCGTTCTGGCTAGAGCACTGTGTTCCATCCATCACCCACCACGTCGGCATTGGAACATAGCTGTCAACGTTTCCCTTTTTTTAAGGGAAGGTCCCTTATTCCGAATAGGATTCCTTGCAAGAAAAGGGAAAAGTTGACAGTTCTGCATCGGAACCATGGCTTCACTCGTGCCTCTACTGCCGTTTGCCCCAGCCTCTGAATCATGGGACTCCTACCTCGCTCAGTTCGACTGCTACCTCCAAGCCAACGAGCTGACGGAAGGGTCAGAGGAGCGGAAGCGGGGCCTATTCCTCAGCCTCTGCAGGCCCGAGGTGTTTGAGACAGCCCGAGCATTGGTCGCGCCACTAGCAGTCCAGGCAGTGCTGTGGGACATGCTAAAAGAGAAGCTTAAAAACCCCAACATGACAGGGGTCTCTCAGCAACCTCCGGAGCTCCCAGGATCCTTAGGGGGAAGTCATGACTACCAATTATTTTCCGGGCCCAATTCCAAGTGCTGGTTTTGACCTATAAAGCCTTAAAACGGCTCAGGACCGCAATACCTCAAGGACCGCCTCTTTCCGTATGAACCTACCTGGACCCTGAGATCATCTTATGAGGCCCTTCTTCGTGTGCCTCCTCCTCTAGAGGTCCGGAAGGTGGCAACGCGAGAACAGGGCCTTCTCTGCAGTGGCTCCCCGTCTGTGGAACGCTTTCCCCAGGGAAGTTCGCCCGGCGCCTTCATTACACACCTTTAGGCGCCAGGCAAAAACGGTCCTTTTTAACCAGGCCTTTGGTTGATCTGTTTGATATCCTATACCCTTTAAAATGTTGCTCTTTGGGGGGGGGGGTTGTTATTGGGTTTTTTATTTTATTCTGATTATATATGTTGTGATCTTTTCTGTGAGCCGCCCTGAGACCTCTGAGTATAGGGCGATATATAAATTCAAACTAACCACAATTACCTTGAATTTCTGCTTAACCCTCAAGAAAGAAGGGCATTTTCGCTGGCCGGGTTTAATTCAAATCCATCAAACCTCCTTTGGGGAAGGTTCTCAGGAAGGGTGGAAGGAGAAAGAACTTGCTCATGTGAAGACCACCTGGTGGAAACCCTTACACACATGGCTCTCAATTGTAAACTATATGCTGATCTCCGCCAGCAATTTCTAGATCAACTCTGTATCCCCAAATGGAAACCAGAGTCGTAGGTCATACATTTTTTATTGCTGGGGAATGATCAGGAGCTCACCAAGTTAGTGGCTAAATATTTCTATTTGTTTTTTTGTCGTCGAAATACACTGCAGACGTCTGATTTCCCTGGAGACCAGGAGATGTGACGATAGACTGCTCTGCCTCCTTTCTTTTAGCAAATGTTTTGTGCCACTGGGGAAGTGGTAATTCTGTATTGATTTGTTTTGTATAATAATAATAATAATAATAATAATAATAATAATTTGTATGTTTGTATGTGATGCCAATAAAAGGTTTGATGATGATGAAATAATAATAATAATAATAATAATAATAATAATAATAATAATAATAATTGCTCAAGCAATCTGGGAACTGTAGCTCTGTGAGGGTAACAAGGGATACCTACAAACTCTCGGCAACTTCAAGAGCTCCCAGGATCCTTTGGGGGAAGTCATGACTGTGGAACAATATTGCTTCAAATGTGGAGTGTGGATGGGGGCCTTTCAGCCTGGCCCAACTTCAGGGCTCTCGTTGTGGCCAACGTATGAGGTCTTCACAACTCTCTCAAAACATCCTTGAGAAGCGACCCTAAACGTTCTCACCTCCCGTTCCGTTTCGGCCGCCTCCCGCCGTCTGAGTAAAAAGCCTTCGGCCAGGGCCACCGCCTGGTCACAAGTCTGAGGGCAGCCATCTTTGACCCAGCCCTGAAGCTCCGTGGGCAAGATGGCCAGGAACTGCTCCAGGATCACCAGCTCCAGGATCTGCTCCTTGGAGTGCCTCTCCGGCTTCAGCCACCGGTGGCACAGGTACCAGAGGCGACTACAGGCCTCGCGGGGACCTTCGGCCTCCTGGTAGCGGAACTCCCGAAAGAGCGTCTGCTGCACATCCATGGCGACCGAATCGTCTCCCAGGAGATCCTCTGTCGCTTTCCAACAATCCTCCGTCTTGACAGCGGCAATCTTTGTGGCGTCCCTTGGAGCTTCTCTGCCAAGGCCCGACAGCCTGCCAGACCTCCGGCAAGCGCTCGCCACTCCCTCAAAGGTGGCCAGGAAAGTTTTGGGATCGTCCCGAGGCAGAGACCCCAGCAAGGGAGGGTTTCCCCATCCCAAGCAAGGGAATCGTGTTCCTTTCACGTCTTCCAGATGTTTCCATGGCTTCCCGCCTGACTCGCCCATGACCAGTTCCGGGGCCTCCCTTTTCAGGAAATCCTGGTCGTTCCCAGCCTTGGCTTCGTGAGAGGATCTTCCTGATCTCTCCACTGCCGCTGTGGGATCGTGGCCTGTTCGGCTGCTCTCTTCCCGGTGCTCCTTGGCCTGGATCTCCCGCTGGAGCAGAGATCGGAAGTAGAGATCAACGCTTGGCGTTCTTCCCTTCTCGGCCGCCATTTTGGATCTTCAGCTCAGCATGGCGGCCTTGGGGGTAAATGTCTATTTAACGGGAAAAGCCACCCCAAAAGGATCTGCTCAGGCATGCGCCAGGCCCACAGGAAGCCTGGGGCATTTCTTTGTGGTGGTGGAGAACAGGGATCTCTCGACAAAATGCAGTGTTTCACAAGAAGAGCTGGGGAGGAGGGCTTCCCCTGAGAAAGAGACAGAGATTTAAAAAGACAAGGATGTAAGAGTATAGAGATGAAGTTTCGAACTTTGCCATCTTGGTTGCTCAAAACAACAACAACTCATCTTCCCTCCCCATCCCTTTTTCCTTTCGTGTTGTCTTTTAGAGTGTTAGCCGGACAGTGGGGGCTGTTCAGCTGGTTTGCTAATTTGATCCACAAGGTGCTCTGGAAAACTTTTGGATGCAGAGCAGGGGGAAATGCTTTAAACAAACAAACAAACAAACAATTTAGTGTACTTTCCCAGCTGACACAGCTACAACAATATATTAATGGAATCCTAGAAGAACATAGCCTCAAAAGATTCCATCAATGGTGTCTCTGAAAATTTTTACACATCACTTGGGAAGACAGGTGAACTAATATCAGTGTACTGGAAGAAGCAAAGATCCCCAGTGTTGAAGCAATGATTCTTCAACATCAACTTCGCTGGACCAGTCATGTTGTACGGATGCCTGATGGTCATCTTCCAAAGCAACTACTCTATTCCGAACTTAAAAATGGAAAGCATAATGCTGGTGGTAAACAAAAGAGGTTGAAAGACTGTCTCAAGGCAAATCTTAAAAAATGTAGTATAAACACTGACAACTGGGAAACACTGGCCTGCGAGCGCTCCAGTTGGAGAACAGCCTTTACCAAAAATGTCATGGGCTTTGAAGTCGCTCAAACTCAGGATGAAAGGGAGAAACGTGCTAAGAGGAAGGCACGCTTGGCAAACCCTCACCGTGATCAGCTCCCGCCCGGAAACCAATGTCCCCACTGTGCAAGGAAGTGTGGATCCAGTCACTTATGGACTCACTGCTAAAGCCTTGTTTATGGAAGACAATCTTACTCAGCTACAAGTGATCGCCAAAGAAGAAGACTGTTTACACCCCACAAGAAACTAAAAGCAGTGTAAGCAAATAGGATAGAAGCTGTGCTATACCAAGTCACACTATTGGTCTATGTAGCTCAGCGCTGCGTACACGGACTGGCAGCAGCTCTCTGGGCTTTCAGACAGGAGATTCCTGCATTGCAGGGGGTTGGACTAGATGACCCTCGGGTCCCTTCCAGCACTACAACTCTGATTATAATGTCTTAAAGGGAAGCCCTCCTCCCCACAACTCACTTTCTCCCCTCCTGTTGTTTGCTATTCCAAAGTCTGCTGCATTGCAGTGGGTTGGACTAGATGACCCGGGGGTCCCATTCCAACTCAACCCTTCCCGTAAAATTAAAAGCAGGCATCCTAAAAAGCAGGTCGCAGGCGGACAGGGTAGTTCAGTGGTTCTCTGCTTGATGCACGAATTCAGGGAGCTGCCTTCTTATCAAGTCCGACCAGGAGTCCAGTGATGCTGAGCACAGGTTGGCAGCAGCTCTCCAGGATTACAGACAAGATGCATTCCCAGCGCTACCTAGAGAAACGGAGGATTGAATCCGGACTCCCCAGGACCTCTCCAGCTCACTATCCTTTCCCTAAACGTTACTGACCCATCCAGAGCATTGACACCCCTTTGAGAGCCCCGGATTCTCCTGCAAATCGGTCTCAGAGACCTGCGGCACCGGCAAGCTGCATCTGCCAAGAAAAAAACCCCTCTCCTGCGCATTCACACGCGCACGCATGCAAGTCTTGCGCGGGGTGGGGGGCGCACGCCACCAGCTCCTTGCAGCCCCACCAGGCGGGTGCACGGGCGCCTCGCCCCCTTACCACCGCCGGTTCCCCGGAGCCAAGCAGAGAAACAGCAGCAGCAGCAGCGGGGGAAAAAGGGCCGGTCTCTCTGCAACTCTCGCCCACAAAAGAGGGAGGAAGAGGAAAGGACTTTCGGAGCCGGAGAGCGCGCGCGCGCGCGCGCGCAAACCCCCCTCTCCCTTTCCCAGCGATGACTCCTCCGGCTCCAGTCTGGGAAGAACAACCTCGCTCGCCCGTTTAACCCTTCCCTGGACCTTAAAAAAGACACACCCCCAGCAAATAAATAAATAAAGGAAGAAATGAACAAAGGCGAGACAGTGCCATCCGTCTCCAGCTGCTGCTGGTCTTTGGTTTCCCTGGCAGGGCGCCTGGGAGCGCACAGCAACTGGGTTGGGTTTTTTTTGTGGGGTGGGGTTGGAGAGGCAGAAATGTGACAGGTGCGGCTCTGTGCATGCACTGGAGAGGGTGGGGGTGCAAGGATGAGGAATGCGGAGGGTCTTTTTCCGGGGAGGGGGTGACTTTGCATGGAAAGGCAGGGCTCGGCGCTTGCAATGCGCACAGCGGCAAAAAATGGGCGGAAGCGCAGCAAGAGCGCGTTGCCAACTTTCTCGCCCCGGCGGGGCTCTTGTGCCCTATGGGGAGGGAGCGCAGGATAAAGCAGGGGTAGCGAGAGGGAGGAGTTTTCCCTCCCCACCCCTTGTCTAACCTACATCTCTCTCCCTGCTTTCTTTTCCCTTCATCCTCAAGGTGTTTTATTCATTACTATTAATTTGTTTATCCCCCGGTGTGTGTGTTTGTGTCTCAGTTGAGCTGGAACCTGGATCCAAAGGTACGACGAACGGAGAAGCCAAAACTTTTGTGGCTGTAATAATAATAATATAACACCCCCAAATAATAATAATAATAATAATAATAATAATAATAATAATAATAAATTTATTTATACCCTGCCCATCTGTAGTTATGTGGGGGGGTTTATATGTTGTAAACTGCCTTGAGCATAGTTTTAACTTTGGAAAGACGGCATACAAATAAAATGATTGATTGAGTGAAACACCACTCTCTTCGCTATTCACTGCCTGTTTCGTAGAATCTTAAGAGCTAGAAGGGACCCCAAGGTCATCTAGCCCAACCCCCCGCAATGCAGGAATCTCGGTTAAAGCATCCATGACGGATGGCCACCCAGCCACTGCGTAAAAGCCTCCAAGGAAGCAGAGCCCACAACCTCCCAAGGGGGACTATTCCACTGCCAAACAGCTCTTACTGTCAGAAAGTTCTTCCTGGTGTTTATCTTCTTCCTTGTAGCTTGAAGCCATAGGTTCGAATCCCACACTCCAGAGCAGGAGAAAACAAGCTTGTTCCCTCTTCCATGTGACAGCCCTTGAGATATTTGAAGATGGGTATAGGGACGCGGGTGGCGCTGTGGGTTAAACCACAGAGCCTAGGACTTGCCAATCAGAAGGTCGGCGGTTCGAATCCCTGCGACGGGGTGAGCTCCCGTTGCTCGGTCCCTGCTCCTGCCAACCTAGCAGTTCGAAAGCACGTCAAAGTGCAAGTAGATAAATAGGTACCGCTCCGGCGGGAAGGTAAACGGTGTTTCTGTGTGCTGCTGTGGTTTGCCAGAAGCGGCTTAGTCATGCTGGCCACATGACCCGGAAGCTGTACAGTATAGCGAGATGAGCGCCGCAACCTCAGAGTCGGCCACGACTGGACCTAATGGTCAGGGGTCCCTTTACCTTTATCCCATCTCCTCTCATTTCCTCTCACACATGCACAATCTTCCACCCATCATCTGCGTCTCTCGAACTTATATGCTGAGCCCGCTAGGATCTCTCACTTCCTTTATGTGATGAAGCAGACACTAGTCTCTGTTAGCCGATGCTGCAATAAATGGGTTAGCATTAGCCGTTCAAGTGTCGCAGGACACTTTGCTGAGCATAATAATAATGATAATTTATTACTTACACCCCGCCCATCTGGCTGGGTTTCCCCAGCCACTCTGGGCGGCTTCCAACAGGATATTAAAAACACAATAAAAGATCAAACATTAAAAACTTCCCTAAACAGGGCTGCCTTCAGATATCTTCTAAAAGCCAGATAGTTGTTTATTTCTGAACGATGAGGCTGAACGATGGGGATGGAGACACTCCTTCAGGTATACAGGACCGAGGCCATTTAGTTGATCTCTGATTTTTTTAAAATGGATTTACGAATGTATGATTGTTGAAAGTCAGTCTTTTTTTTTAATGAACAGCACTACGTATATAGATTTTTTAAAAAATACAGATATATAAAAACCAGCCTTTGATTTTTCCAAGCATGGCTCCCACCCATCTTTCCTGGTTTGGGGCAGAAGCTGCGTTCCCTATCTGAAGAAAAATGCTCTGCATATGTTTTTTTGTTTGTTTGCACAGAGAGAAAGTGGGGAGCATTAATCTCTGCAGGACAGCATTCTGCACATGCTCAAAGACCGTCTGCCTATAGATCTTCTTCCCCCCAGAAAGGAGGGAAACGATTCTGCCGCTTAAAAAAAAAAAGCAGTCTGCACAGGCTGTGGGATACTACGTGCAGCCCCAAGAAAGGGAGAAAAGTAGCAGTTCCCCATCTGGAGAAAGGCGCTCTGTTGGAAAAGGTTTGTAGGTTATATGAAGAATCACTGCAAGCAGGTTAAAACGTTAGCAGGTTTATATTTGTTTGTTTGTACCCCGCCCATCTGGCTGGGTTTCCCCAGCCACTCTGGGCAGAGTCCAACAAAGATTAAAAATACTTAAAAATGTCACACATTAAAAATTTCCCTGAACAGGGCTGCCTTCAGATGTCTTCTAAAAGTCAGGTAGTTGTTTATCTCTTTGACAGCTGATGGGAGGCTGTTCCACAGGGCAGGTGCCACTACCGAGACGGCCCTCTGCCTGGTTCCCTGTAACTTGGCTTCTTGCAGTGAGGAACCACCAGAAGGCCCTTGGCGCTGGACCTCAGTGTCCGGGCAGAACAATGGGAGTGGAGATGCTCCTTCAGGTATACTGGACTGAGGCTGTTTAGGGCTTGAAAGGTCAGCACCAACACTTTAAATTGTGCTCGGAAACGTATTGGGAGCCAATGTAGGTCTTTCAGGACCAGTCTCGGCAGCCACTCCCAGTCACCAGTCTAGCTGCCGCATTCTGGAATAGTTGCAGTTTCTGGGTCCCCTTCAAAGGTAGCCCTAAGTGGAATGCATTGCAGCAGTCCAAGCAGGAGATAACCAGAACATGCACCACTCTGGCCAGACAGTCCACAGGCAGGTAGGGCCTCAGCCTGCGTACCAGATGGAGCTGGTAGACAGCTGCCCTGGACACAGAATTGACCTGCGCTTCCATGGACAGCTGTGAGTCCAAAATGACTCCCAGGCTGCGCACCTGGTCCTTCAGGGGCACAGTTACCCCATTCAGGACCAGGGAGTCCCCCACACCTGCCCACCCTCTGTCCGCCAAAAACAGTACTTCTGTCTTGTCAGGAATCAACCTCAATCTGTTAGCCACCATCCATCCTCCAACTGCCTCCAGACACTCCAGACCGCAATAGGTCTCCACCCAGAGCGCCGGACCCAACAGAGAACTTGACTGCTTCCGCAGGTGGAAATCAGGCACCAGAGCAGAACTGGAAGGGGCGTTCAGCACCTCAGTCCCAGCATTAAACAAAGAGGAGACAAAGGAAAACCTCTCAGAGACGGGTCCAGTTATTAGGCACTTCTTACGTTTTTCTTTAATCAGTTTCTATCATATACAATACCCTCTCTTACTGTTATAACGAGGACAGGATGTCGTCAAGTCTCCGGAGTCAGAAATTGAGAGAACTGCACCCCCAAAGAACAATTCAATGAAGAACTGTTTCCTCCCCCATCCCACCCCAAGAAAAAAATAATCTACCCACTACTAGTCAATGCACATGCAGATAACTCCAACAGACTCCTCGCTGCTTCAACCGTCTATCTATATGCGTCATCCGTTCAACCGAATGCATAGCTTCAAAGACGAGGACTCTCAGAGAGGCGGGTTCGCTGGCATCCCATAAATGCGGAAGTTTTCGATTGCCAAGCCAAGAGCTTTTATAGCAAGGAGGTGCACACAAACCATTTTGGGTGGCCCTTCAGATGATGGACTCCAGATTATCCCATTTTGGAACTGCCTGCTGGGAGTTCAAATCCAGAAAATTCCTTTGGTGGGATTTAATCTTTTTCCCCAAGGAACTCCTGTGTGGGGTCCGCCATTTTGGAGACGGCTTGTTGGGCCTCTTTTGGCCTGTTCACCATTCGCAGCAAGTCAGTCTTGATGCAACGTTCAGAGAGGTTTTGTTATTTCCAGTTTTTGGCATTCGGGCTTCTGTGTTATTACAGAATGGCTCAGGATAGTTTGAGGAGGTATGGAGTGGGGATCACCTCACAAGTCCCCACAGTGGAAGCTCGGTGCAAGGACTTCTGCTTGCGCAACAGGAGTTCCCTTCCCTCCACACACCCCAAAACTGACGGGGTGTGTTTGTGTCAGAGCAGCATGTGGCAGGAGGAGAGGCGGGGAATCATTCCGACTGGCAAAATGGAATTCTTGAACGATGAGAAGAGTGCAACAACCCTCCCGTAGTACAACGTAGCAATAAGTCATTGGTTCCGTTAGCCTAAGGATTTCTGCTGGTGCAACAAAACTCCTGCCCTCCTCCTCTTCCCATGCACCCCTTAAATCTGTTCTGGAGTTCCCTCCCCCTGGGCAACCCTCAAAAGCAGATTTAGGAAGCTTGTGGGACAGAAAGTGTGGGATAACCAGCCACATATAATCAACATGCCTAAGTCTAATTAGTGCATGAAGGGGTTAAGACCATAGAGTAAGCTGTCCTGCCAGGCTTAGCTGACCTGGGGAGGATATAGGGAATCAAGACTATTGTTCACCTACCTGAGAAGCTCAGCATGTGAAAAGGCTACAGCTGGTTCTTGCAGCTCAACCGCATGGCTTTCACAAGCCACTCTCGAGTTCCTATACCAGACAAATGCCAATGACTCTGCCACCAGCTCAACTACATGAATCTGACCTTTGGAGAATTGGTAACTAAACCAATTTTTAACTTACCCAGTGTGTACATTTTCCTATGCTGGGGAAAGAGGGAAACTTTGGAAAGAAACTTTACAAAGGGGATGTTTTGGAACTCCGTTGGAAGGGCATATTTTTAAGATTCTCTCACCAAAGAGTACTTGTCCCTAACTTGGATCTTGGCATCCAGGAAGTTCCATTGTGCAAATGTAAATCCTCGTGCTGCCAGAACGAGGGTGCTGGATTCCACCCCCGATTCACAGCAGCTGCCCTCAGCCTCTCACCCACCAGGGGCTGCCGGACTACGACTCCTAGCCAACGAGGCCATTGCGGTCCAAAACCTCTAGTGGGCAAGAGGCCGGGGTTGCAAGAAGGAGGCAGGATTAGACCTTCTTATTCAGACTGTAGACACAGATGAAGCTGACCCCAGGCGGTCAGGGCAAACTGTACTTTTAGCACTGGTTTTAAACATGATTTTATGTATTTTACGTTCTGCTTTTAACCTGCTTGTTTTTATTTGAAGTTAATTATGCCTGTTTTAAACGCTGCAAGCCACCTTAAGTTTGGGAGAAAAGCAGGATAAGAATACATTAGATCACCATCATAATAGAAATAATAATAATGGTAATAATAATAATAATAATAATAATAATAATAATACAGTGGCACCTCGGTTTTAGAACGCCTCCGTAGTTGAACATTTCAGAACTTGAACGCCGAAAACCTGGAAGATAAACGCCTCTGTTTTTGAGGCTTCCGCTTTCGGTTTTGGAATGTTTCGGAACTCGAACGGACTTCCGGAATTGATTAAGTTTGAAAACCGAGGTACCACTGTAATAATAATTCACTTTGGCAGGGTCAGCCAACATGGCAGTTCAAGTCCTACCAGCCTGAGCGGCCACAGTTGCGAATGGTCAGCATTAACGGGCACTGGAGACCGATAGCACCCTAAGAGCCAAGTGTTCCCCATTCTTAATTTTACCCCACAGAAGCTTACAGTGGTGTGTGGGTACCTTGGGGGGGGCAGTCCATGGTGTCCAGCCAGGTGGGAGTGGGCTGAATGTGTGTTCTTCCCCTACTCAGAGGCGAAGGCATGGAAACCTGCCACCAAAGCCTCATAGAGGGGTTTGCCATGGGGTCATACTAGCCTTTACTCCCCTCATCGCTGAGTGCCAGCCATGCTGATGAGCACTGGGAGGACAAAACATCTGGAAGACGCCAGGTTGCGGAAGACGATATGTGTGCATGCAGCTACAGACTACCGTGGGGTTAATCTGGAATGGCAAAGCTGCAGCATTCTAAACTGCAGGTGTGGAGGAACCGTGGTTTGAACCAGAAATGGGGGGAGTTGTGGGCCGTCAGATTTAATGGGAAATGCATGGTTACCCGACCTATTGGGGGGCGGGGAGGCGAGTCTCCGTGAGCTTTAGGCTCGCAAGCATCCCCTTTTAAGTTCTGGAGATGAGAAGCATCCACTTCTGTTCTGGAACAAAAGCAAAAGATCTCTGCTTGGGGAAACCGTGGTTTGCTTGTTTATATCAGGAATGGGGGGAAGCTGTGGCTCTCTGGCTGCATCTCCCATCATCCCTGACTGTGCAGGCTGAGAAGGATGGGCGATGGAGGACAGCAACATTTGGAAGGAACCACTTTGACTACAGCCAGAGGAAACCAGCTAGAACAGTCTACGCTAAAAACTGGAGAGAGGAATCCCAAGAACAACGGCTGCAGAAGCGGATGGAATTTGCAGGACTGGCTAATATGACGGCCGAAATAAGGAACCAGGATGACCATCGGATAAGGGACGAGTGGGAAACTTTCAAGCTGGGGTAACTTTATGAGCAACTATAACGAAAAGGGGGGAAATTTGGGTGGGTGAAGTACCTGATATGGAGCGAAACAAGGTACAGTTGTACCTTGGTTTGTGAACGCCTTGCGATTTGAATGTTGTGGCTCCCAAACACCGCAAACCCGGAAGTGAATGTTCCTGTTTGCGAACGTTTTTGGAAGCTGAACGTCTGACGCGGCTTCTGATTGAGTACCAGGAAGCTCCTGCAGCCAACCTTGGTTTCCGAACCGTTTCGGGAATCAAACGGACTCCCGGAACAGATTAAGTTCGACAACCAAGGTACCGCTGTATATCTAGAATGCCTCAGAGCGCTGGGTTGGGAAGTCTGTAAATACTGTATGATGGAAAAAATGCGATGTATAAATTGGATATTGGAAAATGCATAAAAAATAAATAAATGAATGGCAATGCCCATCAAAAAAGAAAAAAGGGGGGAAAATATGGCCCTCTAAGATGTGACTTGACTACATCTCCTGCCTTCTCTGATCAGCACTGATGGGAGATGGAGTCCAACAAAATCTGGAAGGCACCATCCGGGTTACTCATAGCACAGGGATGGGGAACCATTACCCAGGTCCTTGGCTGTGTTGCCCAGGGCTGATGCGAGCCTGGCAACACCTGAGAGGACCCCACAGCTCCCAGCCCCCCTGGAGTACATGGTCGTCTGCATGGCGTCTCTCCCAAGGCATTTGGCAATGCTCCTGAGCTTTTACAAGGCTCCCTCGGGCGGCGGCGGCGGCTCCGACCGCTGCTTCTGCTCCTCCTCCTCCTGCAGCCGCAGCATGTTCAAGGCTTCCCGCATGTGGATCTTCTGGTGCTTGACCAGGACGGTGCGGTGGGTGAACCGTTTGCCGCAGGTGGCGCACTGGTGGGGCCTCTCGCCCGTGTGGACCTTCTGGTGCCGGATGTGGACGGCGCGGTCGGAAAAGCACTTGCCGCACGTGGCGCACTTGAAGGGCTTCTCGCCCGTGTGGGTCCTCTGGTGGACCATGAGGATCTGCCATTGGCTGAAGCTCTTCCCGCACTCGGCGCACGTGTAGGGCCTCTCCCCGGTGTGGACGCGGTGGTGCTTGACCAGCTGCGAGGACGTGTTGAAGGACTTGTCGCAGTCGGGGCACTTGAAGGGCTTCTCCCCCGTGTGTGAGCCCTCGTGCTTCTTGAGGCTGGAGCCGCGGCTGAAGCCCTCGCCGCACTGAGCGCACTTGAACGGCTTCTCCCGGACGTGCACCTTCTGGTGGTTGTGGAGCTGCGACTTCTGGGCGAAGCTCTTGCCGCACTCGGAGCAGCCGAACAGCTCCTTCTCGATGTGGACGCGGTAGTGGCGCGTCAGCACCGAGCTGACGGTGAAGCTCTTCCCGCACTGGTCGCAGGTGTAGGGCCTCTCGCCCGTGTGCGTCCTCTCGTGCGCCACCAGCGTCGACTTGAAGCTGAAGCACTTCCCGCAGCTCTGGCACATGAACGGCTTCTCGCCCGTGTGCGTCCGCTGGTGCGCCGCCAGCACGGTGCTCCGGCTGAAGGTCTTCCCGCACACGCCGCACGTCTTCTTCCCTCGACTGCGCCGCCGCCTCTTGACGACGACTGCTTGGCTCTGGCCTCCTCCGTCCCCGACGCAAGGGGCGCTCTCGGAAGCCCTCTGCTCTTGGCGTTTCTCCTTGCTCCTTTGCGGGCCGTCGTTGCCGTGACTCACGGAAGCTTCGCCATCCTCTTGGGACCAAGGGATCCTGTCCCACGAGGACCCGCAGATCTTTGCCGGCTCGGGATCCTGCAGAGGGGAATTGTCTTGCGCTGTCTCGATCACCCACCCGTCGTCACCTGCAGGGACAGACGGGAGAAGCTGAGAAGCTACGCAAGGACGTCTAGGGGCCCTGACCGGGCCAATGGTCCATCTCATCATATGAAACGTATGTTTACGCAATGTGCAACGCTTACAAATTTTGGGAGAAAAATACTAGGATGTGTAACTACCATATTGGCCAGAATATAAGCCGTACCTGAATATAAGCCACACCTTTAAAATTCAAAGGGGGGGGGGGGAGAGGGGAAAAAGGCAATTCCTGAATATAAGCTACTCCCTTAAAATTCTGCTGGCATTCACACCCATTCCATTTTGCCGTGTGTCTGTTTCAGCAGCAATATCCCAAAAAAGGCAAATTCTGTAAGGTAGGGAATTTAAGCGGCTTATATCCGGGCCAATATGGTACTACCCTGGGAGACAAATTATCCTAAACCACGTACAGTCAAACCTCGGTTGTCAAAGGTAATCCGTTCCAGAAGCCTGTTCAGCTTCCGAAACATTCAACAACTGAGGCGTGGCTTCCTGACATTCAGAAGACATCTGAAGGCAGCCCTGTTCAGGGAAGTTTTTAATGTATGACATCTTAGTGTAATTTTGGTCTTTGTGGAAGCCGCCCAGAGTGGCTGGGGAAACCCAGCCAGATGGGCGGGGTACAAATAAATTATTATTATTATTATTATTATTATTATTATTATTATTAGTTGCAAGAGCTTCCTGCACTCAAGAGGAAACCACACAGAGCCCTTACCCTCCGAATCAGTGTCACCGTTTCCTTCTTGCTTGACCTCGGAGCGAAGTGCTTTCTCCCTGGGGATAGCTGGGGGCGGCTCAGCCGTGTGGAAGTTCAAAGCTACCTCCTGGATTAACGCCGGCCTCTGAAACACAGCGGGGGGTGGGGGGTGGAATCAAAATAGGAAAATGTATGCATGTATGAATATCTCTGTCTACCAGCTCCATCTATATCCAGGGTCAGCAAACTTTTTCAGCAGGGGGCCGGTCCACTGTCCCTCAGACCTTGTGGGGGGCCGGACTATATTTTGAAAAAAAATGTGAATGAATTCCTATGCCCACAAATAACCCAGAGATGCATTTGAAATAAAAGCACACATTCTACTCATGTAAAAACACGCTGATTCCCGGACCATCCGCAGACCGGATTTAGAAGGCGATTGGGCCGGATCCGGCCCCCGGGCCTTAGTTTGCCTACCCACGATATATATATGAGGGGCTTATGTTTAGTTCACAAAATTTATACGTTGCTTGACAGTAAAAACAAACCTCAAAGCAGTTTATGGGAAAGATAAAAAGAATAAAACTGTCCATAAGAAGAATTAGCCACACCCCAGCCTTGGTTTTGCTAACCATTTCTGATGAAGGTAACGTTAATTTGGGATGGAAAGAGCTAATCACCTTCCTTTTTTTAGCTGCTAGACAACTTACTGCTCAAAACTGGAAGTCCCTGCATCTAGAATGACCATAGTAGAAACAAAAAAGGATGGACATTAGCGCTCTCTGAAAATTTAACTACGGAAGTCAAGGGATGAGCCGGAAAAGGAGAAGAGGATAGCTTCAGAGTGACATGGCACCCATATTAAATATGCAATGGTCTATCACTCCCAGTGGCACCATCCAGACTCGCACTTGACACTTGGGGACAATTTTATTCCATAAGGGATCTGTATTTGGTGGGTGGGGAATACGAAGGGGGCAATGTTGGCTGGGGGGGGGGGTGTTGTTATTTCATGTTATTTTAAAAAGTCAATGAAATACACTGAAAAAGAGGAATAAGGAATAATAGCAATAATTTAAGGCTTTCGGAAAGTCAAAATAACAGATCAAAACTCTCATCAACCATTCTATAAATTTGGGCAGGTCTGGCTAAACAAAAATGTGCTGAGCAGGTGTTGAAAAGAGTGCAAGGAAGGGAACCTGCCTGATATCATAGAATCATAGAATCATAGAATCATAGAATCATAGAGTTGGAAGAGACCACAAGGGCCATCAAGTCTAACCCCCTGCCAAGCAGGATCAAGACAGATCAGCCAGAGAATGTACAAAACGCAGTTGTGAATTAATGCACATTCTCAAGCCGTGTTGGAGATTGTGCACAATGACCGGAGAATGTACAACATCAAGCTGACGTATGCACGTTCGCCAAGGCTTGTTGGAGATGATGTATGCTGGCTGAGAGACGTGCCCAATGTCCTCTTTGGGTTTTGTGCACATTCTCCAAGAGGTCTGGAGAATGTGCACAACGACTGGCTGTTATGCAGATTGGCCACTTGACTTCCGTTCCACACGAAAAACGAAATGGAAGCGGCCCCCTGGGACCGCTTCAAGAAAGCGCTCTCACCTCCCGCTCCAGACGCCTATTTTCTTGCCGCCTGGGCACAAAGTCCTCTGCCAGGGCCACCGCCTGGTCACATGTCTGGGGGCAACTGGCCTTGACCCAGCTCTGCAGCTCTGAGGGAAGGATGGCTAGGAACTGCTCCAGGATCACCAGCTCCAGGATCTGCTCCTTGGAGTGCCTCTCCGGCTTCAGCCACCGGTGGCACAGGTACCAGAGGCGACTACAGGCCTCGCGGGGACCTTCGGCCTCCTGGTAGCGGAACTCCCGGAACAGAGTCCTCTGCACGTCCATAGCGGCCAAATCTTCTCTGAGGAGATCCTCCCTCGCCTTCCTCTCATCCTCCATCTTGGGGGTCCTGCAATCCCCCTGGCTTTCCCTCCTGAGATCCGGCAGGCCTCTGAACTTCCGGTAGGCCTCAGCCGCTCCTTCCAAGGAGGCCAAGCAAGACTTGGAGTTCTCCCATGGCTCAGATTCCAGTCGCTCGGGGTCCGCCCACCCCACGTTGCGGGACTTGGAGGCGGCCCGAGGGTCCAGGTATTTCAACCGCCTCTCTCCCGGCTCGTTCGTCATCTTCTCTGGGATCTCCTTCTTCGTGGGGCCTCGGTCATTCCCGGCCTCGAGTTCAGGAGACGCTCGAGTGACTCCCTCCAACGCCTCGCCAGGCTCGGGGCCAGTTTGGCGCAGCTTTTCCTCCGGCTGGTTCCCGCTTCCGGACACTGACTGCTCCATGGGGACCCGGTCCCGGAAGTCTGTGTTCTGAGTTTGTCCTTTCTCCGGGACCATTTTGTGTCTCATGATGAATTCTGGAACAGCGGCCGCCCGGGTCACACTCTCGCGGTCTTGGTTTTGATCAGGGACGCCAGAATGCAAATACACGAAAGTATGCAGGACAGACGGACACAGCTTGAATTATCCACCCATTCTCTGGCTCCTCCAACAAGAGGCTTAGGGCATGTTTAGGCAACACGGCTGTTTCACCGCTGGAGTTGAGGGGGCTTTTCCTGGGAGGTGAGGAAAAGGGGGAAAAAGATGCAGAGAGATGAGAAAGTGAAGAACTGGAAAGATACATGATTACAGTAGCCAAGTTATACTTATGGCGGCGAGACTTTTACATGCACAAAGACTGAAAGACTCGCCAGTACCAACAATGGAGGAACGGTTACTAAAATTATTCGAGGTGGCGAAATTGACACGTTTGATCAGAGAAAAGTTGTGATTAACATTTACTAAAGATTGGAAACCTCTCGTAAGACTTTTTGGGTGAAAAAGATAATGAAATAATGACATTTGGGTTCGAAGTATGAAGGTATAATGATGATAATAATAATAATAATAATTTATTTATACCCCGCCCATCTGGCTGGGTTTCCCCAGCCACTCTGGGCAGCTTCCAACAGAATATTAAAATACAATAATCTATTAAACATTAAAAGTTTCCCTAACTAGGGCTGCCTTTAGATGTCTTCTAAAAGTCTGGTAGTTGTTTTTCTCTTTGATATCTGGTGGGAGGGCGTTCCACAGGGTGGGTGCCACTACCGAGAAGGCCCTCTGCCTGGTTCCCTGTAACTTGGCTTCTCGCAGCGAGGGAACCGCCAGAAGGCCCTCGGCGCTGGACCTCAGTGTCTGGGCAGAACGATGGGGGTGAAGACGCTCCTTCAGGTATACTGATTTATAGAAAGTCCAGTGGTACCTCGGGTCAAGTACTTAATTCATTCTGGAGGTCTGTTCTTAACCTGAAACTCTTCTTAACCTGAAGCACCACTTTAGCTAATTGGGCCACCTCCTGCTGCTGCGCCGCCGCTGCACAATTTCTGTTCTCATCCTGAAGCAAAGTTCTTAACCCGAGGTAATATTTCTGGGTTAGTGGAGTCTGTAACCTGAAGCATACGTAACCCGAGGTACCACTGTAGCTGTGCTGGATGTTATTTTGGAGTGGACAAATCGAATAATGTTTCTATATAGCTGACAGACAAAGAATTGGAAGTTCTTAAGTTTCTTAACTCCCCCTCTTTCTTTTAACAGCCCCCCTCTTTTATCTATTCCCCCCCTCTCTTTCTCCCCCATTTCCTTTTATTCTTCTCTCAATCTATGTTTTCATTTTACCTAGCGCAACATTTTACTTGACAAAAAAAGATACCTGAGAATAGTGGGGCTCGAACCCCCAACCCTGAGACTAAGAGTCTTGTGCTTTTGCTAACTGAGCTACATTTCACCCAAAGATCAGGTTGCTGGGCTGGGCTGGGGGGCGGCGATGGGCACCCACAGTAAGTTTTCCAGGGGGGCGGGGAGGTGCAAAGGAAAACAATGAAAGGCTAGCTTCTCTCTCACACACAAAATACCCAGGAAGAATAAGCACTTATACAGTTGGGCAAGGCTTTCCAGCGTCGCAGTGGGTTGGACTAGATGACCCTGGGGGTCCCTTGCAACTCTACAACTCTCTCCTTCCTTGGAGGTTTTCAAGCAGAGGTTGGCTGGCCACCTGCCATGGATGCTTGAGCTGAGATTCCTGCATTGCAAGGGGGTTGGGCTGGATGATCCCTGGGGGTCCCTTGCAACTCTCCAAAGCTAGGTGCTCAGCCACAGCCGCTCCCCACCGAGCCTTTGCCCTTCTCCTGTCCCCGCCAGCCCAGCCACTCATGCGCACTGGGGGCTGCACCCAGCCTGCTCTTTTTCCCCTTTTCTTTTTCTGCAAGGTGCAATGGAAGGAGCTGCTTTACCTGCTCCCGCGAGCGCAGGGGCGCCTGGTTGCAAAAGGGCGCGCGGGAGGCCAAGCTGCCCGGACGCGTCGCCTCCTCCTGCTGCGGCTGCTGCAGCTGCTCCGCCACAAAAGGCGAGGAAGAGGAAATGATGGCCTCCCCCAAGGCTCCCGATGGCTTTCCCCGTCCACTCTGGGAAAGGCAGCCTCGGTCTGCTTAACCCTTCCGTGCAAAGACAAGAAAGCTCGACAGCTGCTTGCTTGCTTGCTCGCTCTGCAAGGCTGCAGCCTTCGCCCCGTTTGCCTGGAAGAAAAGAGCTGCTCTCAGATCAAGGCAGCTGCAACCCCTTTTGGAGAGGGGCTGGGATTGGGCTGTCAGGCTGCAATCCGCAGGGTCAGGAGAGTGCAGCGAGGCTGCAGTCTGCACGGTGAGGGTCGTACTCTAAAACTGCAAGAGAGCCAGTGTGGTGTAGTGGTTAAGAGCGGTAGACTCATAATCTGGGGAACTCGTAATCTGGGAATCTGAAAACAGCTAAATTTGGTAGGAGGGGGGAAAAGGTAGAAAACAGCTATTCTGGCCAGTGGTGGATTTATGGCCTGCGGGACCCTGCGTGTGACATGTCTTTCGGGGGGGGGGGAGCTTATTTGTTCACCAAATAAGTGTGACTATGTCAAAATTAGGGGTGTGCTGGTTGTTGGCACCCGTCTGTCTTGAGAGACAATGGATGATGCGGTAATTCTATCTAGAACCCCCATTGGACTCAAAAGAAAGCTCACAACATACTGCGAATCTGAACGTCTCAAAATCAACTATCAAAAGACCAAGATACTCGCTTTTGGGGAAAAACCAAAGTTTAGAAGCTGGGAACTCCAAGGCCATAAATTAGAACAATTCACAAACTACAAGTATCTAGGAATGGTGATACAGGCCTCAGGAACCAACAAACTACACATAAACTCCATCGGGAGTTCAGCGGAAAAAAACGCAAATTGTATCCTTAAATTCTTCAGAGCACAAGGGGGCTTCTTTGTCCCCGCAGCTCTAAAATTATACAAGGCCAAAACTTTGGCACAACTCCTCTATGGTTCCTTTTTGGGCCCGCCTCCCTCTGCTTTCTCCCCACTTGAGAGAGTTCAATCCAGACTTCTTAGAGCTCTCCTCCAAGTCCCGAGATGTGTCTCAAACGCATGGGTTAGATTGGAAACGGGGATGATGAGAGTGGAGGCTAGCATCGGCCTAACATCAATCTGCAAATGGCTGACATCGAACCTGCTCCCCCGAGGGATGGCTCCATTGATCCTCTGTGACCAATTCCAGTCGGGCTGGCAGACTGCAGTCCTGGACACCCTCCGGAAATTGGGTTTTGCCCCTCAAGCCCTTCTAAGTCTGGGCTTGGACCAGGCAAAAGCTACGGTCAGGCAAAGAATATTAGACACCGAGAGACAGCAGGACTGTGTAAGGTGCCCCAACTATAGAATTGGAGAAATCGAGAGAGATATAGCTGCACCGGCAGCATATCTCTTCTTTCTCGTATCTAGGGATGCAATATTTTGAATTATGGTGCTGGAGGAGACTCTTGAGAGTCCCATGGACTGCAAGAAGATCAAACGCATCCATTCTTAAGGAAATCAGCCCTGAGTGCTCAGTGGAAGGACAGATCCTGAAGCTGAGGCTCCAATACTTTGGCCACCTCACGAGAAGAGAAGACTCCCTGGAAAAGACCCTGATGTTGGGAAAGATGGAGGGCACAAGAAGAAGGGGACAACAGTGGGCGAGATGGTTGGACAGTGTTCTCAAAGCTACAAACATGAGTTTGACCAAACTGCGGGAGACAGTGGAAGACAGGAGTGCCTGGCGTGCTCTGGTCCAGGGGGTCACGAAGAGTCGGACATGACTAAACGACTAAACAACAACAGGGATGCAAGAAGGGCCTTTACACTCGCCAGAAGCTCGGCTCTTCCCTCGCCGGTCCTGGATGGAGCCTTTAAAAAAGTCCCCTATGCTCAGAGACTTTGCACCTGTCCATTGGGAGAGATAGGAAGCCCAGATGTCCCTTTTATAAAGAGGCACGTAGTAAGATCATGATCCCCTACTGGTGAGGCTCGCCAACCTCCCGCAAAAGCAAAAATCTGACCTTTTGCTGTTGGGCAAAGATCAGAAGATGACCTGGATGGTCGCCAGATTCTGTCTACAGATCTGTAGGCACAGACCATCGCCCAACTCAAAATAGTCCGGCATGAAAAGCCCCAAACACAGTTCCATGGGTGATTCTGAGTCAACTCCCTGGGACAGTTTATTGTTGTACATTGTTTCTAAATTTAGTGTTGTATATTGTTTTAATTCTTCTAACCATATTTGCACAGCAGTTTTTAACGTTGCGAGTGTCCTCTATTTTAGAGGCTTCTACTCTGCAGCCTCTTATAGTTGTTTTATCTGCGAGTCTTTGTTGGTTTTTAGCTCTTATCTGTGCTCCTCCACATGCAGCTGCTGGGTGACCTTGGGCCAGTCACACTTCCTTGAAGTCTCTCAGCCCCACTCACCTCACAGAGTGTTTGTTGTGGGGGAGGAAGGGAAAGGAGAATGTTAGCCGCTTTGAGACTCCTTAAAGGGAGTGAAAGGCGGGATACCAAATCCAAACTCTTCTTCTTCTTAATTATTAGTTTTTTATCCATCCATTATCTGTGTTTAATCTTGTATTTTATTCAGATGTTTTATGCCTGTTTCCTTGTCCTCATTTGCCCTAACAATTATCGGTCAAAAAATCCTAACTGCTATTTTATCTATATGCTTTTTTAAATCCTGGTCTGACACCATAATAAAGTTCATTCATTCATTCAAGAGTTATGGGTGCCTCCCCCTCCTGCTGCAACACGCTCCCCTCCCTCCTGGTCTCCCAGACCCAGGAGACGCATGAAGAGGGTGGAGAAGTTAGTGACACACAGGTACGTCTCAGATTGCTTGGGGGGAAACCCTGGAGAGGGGGGGGGCTTAGGGAACTGTGGGAAGGCAGGGATATTCAGTCTCAGGAATTTCTTCATTGTGTGTGGGGGCGGGGGAGAGATCTACCGGAGACGAGTTGATGTGCTCAGGCCTGACACTCCGGTGCAGATCCTCTTTTTCCTAATAAAGCATTAACTCCGACTTGCACAGTGTGATTTACTGCTGGGTCACTCATGATAGGCTAGTACAGTGGTACCTCGGGTTACATACACTTCAGGTTACATACGCTTCAGGTTACAGACTCCGCTAACCCAGAAATATTACCTCGGGTTAAGAACTTTGCTTCAGGATGAGAACAGAAATCGTGCGGCGGCAGCAGGAGGCCCCATGAGCTAAAGTGGTGCTTCAGGTTAAGAACAGTTTCAGGTTAAGAACGGACCTCCAGAACGAATTAAGTACTTAACCCGAGGTACCACTGTAGTCATCCTAACAGGCCAGCATCCCCTACAAGTAATCCTTCACCAACAGAGCAATACCTTGTCACCAGGGCAATGCTTCCCCTAGTGTCCTTGCGTTTTTTATTTTCTTTTACAAACCAGATTAAAATAATACATGCTTGAGCTTGAATACAGTAAACTGTTAAAAACACCCATCAACTACACTAAATATTCGTGTTATTAGCGGAGAAGATTGCTACACTTGGGCTGCTCTTTTAATACTGAAAGATAAAAGAGTGGGTTTTCTAGAGTTCTAGAACAGGGTGCTCTAGAGTAGCGTGGATCGCTCCCTTTCCCAAACACACATGATTTGAATTACAGTTACAAAGAGAAAAAACACCACGGAAGGTCCGATATCATCACAAACACTGTTATTCCAAAACAGCAAACACCACCGACCACCATGGCACAAAGTTTTTCAGTAGCTGCAGTTGTTGGCATCCATCTGCCTCGAGGGACAATGGAGTGCGCCTCCGGGGGTGAAGTCAAACCGTCGCATTAGCAGCACTGAAGTGACCTTCCCAGGGTGCAATAGTCTAAACCCAGGATGGAGAATTTTCGGGTCAGATCAGAAACAGCCAAAAGCTGGCTGTACCAGTTTACCATCAATAGCAGCTGTGCACTGGCAACTCTGAACAGGCGCAGTCATGTTGATAAAAGTCATAAGCCTCAATGAGTGTTGAAAACTTGATTAGTCATGTTATTGTTAAGTTTATCAATAACCTTTTTGTTTAAAGTAATGCCTTTTTTTTTAGACCTATTCCTTTTTGTTCTATTTATCATTAAACTTTATTTGTTTTATTTTACCATTTTAACCTATCTGTGCCTTTCATTTGCATCCAATTAAGGCTGGACCAATTGCCATCTACTCATTGAGAAAAAAACTAAAACACTCCAATCTTTCTCCTGGGCTGGAATTATGACTGAGAGGGCTCTGGAAAGTACTGGAATCTTGGGGAAGGGGGACATATCCCGGACCTACAGAGGGAGGAATCCAATGACTGCTTACAGGATCCTCGTTCCAACACTCAGAGTGGATCCTCTGATGAGAAATGAGATTTCTTTTCTCGCTGAAGCTCTTCCCACACTCTGCGCATTTGTACGGCTTCTCCCCCGTGTGTGTCATGTGATGTCTAAGGAGATGCGCTTTCTTGCGAAAGTGTTCTCCGCACTCTGAGCACTTGTACGGCTTTTCCCCTGTGTGGATTCTCTGATGTGTAACAAGGTTTGTGCTCGTACAAAAGCTCTTCCCGCACTCGGAGCAGGTGTACGGCTTCTCCCCTGTGTGAATGCGCCGGTGCGAGGTGAGGCTGGTGCTCGTGCTGAAGCTCTTCCCGCACTCGGGACAGGCGTACGGCTTCTCCCCCGTGTGAGTTCTCTGATGGAAGATAAGGCTTGCGTTCTGAGCAAAGCTCTGACCGCACTCCAGACACGTAAATGGCTTCTCCCCTGTGTGGGTTCTCTGATGCGCCATAAGGGTCGAGCTATGACTGAAGCTCCTTCCGCACTCCAAGCACCGGAACGGCTTCTCCCCCGTGTGAGTTCTCTGATGTAAAGTAAGGTTTGTGTTCTGGCTGAAACTCTTCCCGCACTCCAGGCATTTATACGGTTTCTCCCCAGTGTGGACTCTCAGGTGGGAGGTGAGCTGGGACCTGTGACTGAAACTCTTCCCGCACTCCGAGCAGGCGTACGGCTTCTCCCCTGTGTGGATCCGCTGGTGCCTCACCAACGTCGTCTTCTGACAGAAGCTCTTCCCGCACTCCAAGCAGGTGTACGGCTTCTCCCCTGTGTGGATACGCTGGTGAGTGATGAGGGCCGCGCTCTGACGGAAGCTCTTCCCGCACTCCAGACAGGTATAGGGTTTCTCCCCGGTGTGGATTCTCTGATGTCGGATAAGGCCTTTCCTCTGAGAGAAGCTCTTTCCGCAATCCAAGCATTTGTACGGTTTCTCCTCTTTGTGCGTTTTCAAGTGAGCATTAAAGCTGGATTTGCAGCTGAAACTTTCCCCGCACGCCGGGCACTCGCTGCCTTCTTTCCCTTTCTCTCTTTTCTCTAGGACCGGGGCTTCACGGAAAGCTCCCCCTGCGGCAGCAGAGGAAATATCCCTCATCTGCTCATCCCCTTCCGTTTCCTTGCTCTGCTCTTCCAGCTCCTGTTCACAAGCAGCTCTTTCCAGCAATAATCTGGGCGCGTCTCCCTCATTCCGTGCGCCGAACTCCCAGCCATCACCTGCCGGAACAGCGAGAGAAAATCGGTAAGAGCCTGAGAGAGAAAACCAGGACCCCAAACCTAGGCAGCAAAACCGAGTTTAATGCCTTTCTGAGCTCTAATACAGAACAAATCAAGTGAAAGCAGTTCCTTTCAAGTTATAAAACGGGGACTCCTTCATGGTTAATAAAAAATAGACCACTTTTATTCGACTTGGTGTAAGTTTTTCTCCGATGTTAACTCATCCACACAGCCCACTAAATCTTAGCGAGTCTACTCTGAATTAGATACCATCTGTAAAGCAATTTCAGGTAGTTCTCCTTCAAGGAATAACATGCAGTAAACTTCAGATTGCTCTTCCAAATTCTTTCCCTAAAGATGGAAATCTATACTGTGTCCTAGATCTATTGCCCAGTGTGTCATAGAAAGCCTCCTCTTTCGTCCACCTCCTGGATTTCCTGATCCTCTGACTTGTCTTTGTGTCCTACCACCTCCCCCTGGGTCTGAGTCTTCTTCCTCTGTGGGTTCCCTAGAGGGTTCCTCGGCTGGAGCCTCCCACCATTTGTCATCCAGCCAGTCCCCGACACCGCAGGCTTGAGGCTCCATAAAGATAAAGGACCATTAGGTCCAGACACTGACGACTCTGGGGTTGCGGCGCTCATCTTGATTATCGGCAAAGGGAGCTGGCGTACAGCTTCTGGGTCATGTGTCCAGCATGACTAAGCCGCTTATGGAGAAGCAGAGCAGCGCATGGAAACGCCGTTTACCTTCCCGCCGGAGCGGTACCTATTTATCTACTTGCACTTTAGCATGCTTTCGAACTGCTAGGTTGGCAGGAGCAGGGACCGAGCAACGGGAGCTCACCCCGTTGTGGGGATTCGAACCACTGACCTTCTGATCGGCAAGTCCTAAGCTCTGTGGTTTAACCCACAGCGCCACCCACATCCATACAGGATGGCAAATCCCTGTCTCCTAAGAGACCCCCACGAGCCTGCCACAAGAACTGGACCCAAGCAAAGGATGCTGGGTTCTGATGCCGGCGGCCGTTTCGACTGTCAGCATCTGCCAAGTCAAAGCAAAAAAGGAAGCCTTACTGAGAGAGGCCAGGTTCCCAGAATTCTCCTCCATAACTTCCACATGCAGGGCTCTCTGGGCCGGATCCAGCAACACCCACTCGTCGTCTGTGAAATATACAGCCACATCCTCAAAGGACACCGGATCCTGGAGGTGGAGAAGGAAGAAGAAAACGAATTCTCTTTTTTAAAAAGTGGGGGGCAAGGAACACGATGAAGAGTTGCGTCCTTTTGAATTATGGTGCTGGAGGAGACTCTTGAGAGTCCCATGGACTGCAAGAAGATCAAACCTATCCATTCTGAAAGAAATCAGCCCTGAGTGCTCACTGGAAGGACAGATCGTGAAGCTGAGGCTCCAATACTTTGGCCACCTCATGAGAAGAGAAGACTCCCTGGAAAAGACCCTGATGCTGGGAAAGATTCAGGGCACAAGGAGAAGGGGACAACAGTGGGCGAAATGGTTGGACAGTGTTCTTGAAGCTACCAGCATGAGTTTGACCAAACTGTGGGAGGCAGTGGAAGACAGGAGTGCCTGGCGTGCTCTGGTCCATGGGGTCACGAAGAGTCAGACATGACTAAACAACAACATCAAGAAGTTCTACTCAAGCGTAGGTCCACTGCAATAAATTAACTGGTTAGGCAAGTCCAGTAACTTAGATGGGACTAGTCTGCATAGGCTGAAGGTGGGTAAAAGATTATTGTAGTAATAAATAATAATAATTATAATTATAATTTATAACCCGTCCATCTGGCTGGGTTACCCCAGCCACTCTGGGCGGCTTCCAACAGAATATTTAAAAAAAAATAAAAAATTAAAAACTTCCCTGCGAAGCTGGTCAGACGGAAAAAGAATCATAGGACCATAGAATTGTTGAGTTGGAAGAGACCCTGAGCATCATCTAGTCCAACCCCCTGCAATGCAAGAATGGGGATCAGGCCTGCAACCTTGGCATCATCAGCACCATGCTCTAACCAACTGAGCTACCTAGGTGTCAGGGGCTAGACTGAGGAGGAATCATGGGAGCCGCCCTCCCCCTTCTCCTGAACCTGCCAAGGGCAGGAGGACAGTATAGATTTAGAGCAGTGGTTTGCAGAGGGGCACAGTCCAGAGGGGAAAAGCTGGGAAATACTGGGTGAGGAACAACTAGAAGAGGAAACACCAGGAGAGAGACAGTGTTCTTGGAAAGCATTCCTGAGCCCCCTTTGCCTAGGGCTAGGCGGGCTTTGAGAGTGACAGAACAGAGAGCTCAGCGGCAACAAGCTCAGATCACCCAACGTAGGAGTGATGTAGATTAATGGGGACGGAGGGGGTAAACCTTTACTGGGAGCAACGCCGTTTCTAGAGAGATATGCATTCCTTTGTCTCTCGCTGTGATTATTAAAGAAACTCACTGGGTAAGAACACTCTTTTCGTCTGATCTGCTTATTTACTGCCACTGGGGGACGGATCCGATCCCCCGAAGCCTGACACCAAGTGATATTGTCACCCAGAGAGTTTCCCGGCTTCCCAATGGATCTCCTGCTTGGTCACTATGAGAAAGGATGCTGGGATCAGCTGGCCCCTCTTTGGCTGCAAGCATCAACAAGGCTCTCCTGAGGTTCTCATGTTCAGAACCGGAAAGCCTAGCCATGCTGAAGTTCTTAGGGGCTGGGGGGTGGGTTGCTCTTCATTAATGGACTCCCCTCGTCTTCTAGACGCTTCCTTCGTTGTAGTAAAGGGACAGGAACCTTCCGGGCCCAGGCATACAAGCTGCCTCCATTGATCCCTCCGGGATTCTTTCCCCTACCTGATCAGGCCCCACAGCCGCTATTTCCACTCCGCCAGAAGGAGTGCAGGTTGCCGGGGTCACTCTGTTGCCTGCAAGGAACACAAAAACAGCGGGAGGATATTTCGTTTCCTTTAAACATCTTGCGTTTCCATTTCAATCAGGGTGGATAAAAATCAATGATTTCTTTAAAAAATTAAAATTGGATATTTAAAATTTAAATCGGATTTTTTAAAATTTCAATGGGATTTTTAAAATAAAGAGCTTTTGGAGGGAAAAATCTTTCTAAAGAAAGTTTTCTATTTAAGTTACATTCTATTTAACTTACATTTAAGTTACATTCATCAGGAAATAAGGACATGTTTTAAGTTTTTCCTGCGTGCTAAAACACAGTCTAAGTTTATTTATTTGTTTTTTAAAAAATGTTTAACCACATCAGTTAACAAACATGGATACATATGCTATAATGTTATTGTTTTAGTTAAATAAATTGTTTAAATTGTTATGAAGGAAATGATTATTTTTCTCCTTTCAATAAAGCAGAAAAGTTGTCCAAATATAAACAGTCAACTTATTAAACCTCACAATAATTTCATAATTATCTTCCTATGTATAACCAAATCAGTAAATTTTGATATAACTGTAAAAACCACTCTGCAAATGTATTAAGATTATACCAGCAAGAATGAGTCTTTCTGTAAAATAAATAAATAAATCAAGTCTTACTGATTTGTGATTTAAATCGTGATTTAAATCAAATCCACCCTGGTTTCAATATACCTGGTTTGCACACCATGCCAAGCTGTGGCTCACTAAACCATAGCTTGTTGCTCAGCTCAGGGGGAGAAGAGGCTGAGAAAGTGTGAAAGCAACATATATTTACAGGAGATAATGAAAGGAGTAAATTAAATGAATTTGGAAATGCAGAACATATGAAAACGTAAATTTAAGGAACCACAGAGAGAGGAGGAAGGAAGTCAAATTTTGAAATGTTAAATGGATTGTAAAATTAATGAAATGTGTAAATTTGAAAACTATAAATAAAAAAATAAAAAATAAAAATATTTTTGGCAGGTGTCGGAAAGCGTACAGTGATATTGATAGCCAGGGAGTTTGAGACTGCGGGTGCTGCCACACTAAAAGATAAATTCTTACAAATGGAGACAGGCGGCAGTTTTCCTTACCTAGCGAGTTGGCAGCTTGGTCACACTCTTGCACGATCCACCTGAAGAGCCGTCTCTCTCGGGGAGCTGAGGCCGCCTGCCCTGCCCCACGGACACCCAGAGAGACTTCAGCTAGAGGTCCCTGCCCCTGAAGCAGAAAGGAGGGATGATATTATTACTAATTTCCTGGCCTAATTTCCCTAAGCACCCAGGGTGAGGTACAGCAATTAAAGCCCAACCTTAAAACCACTTAATACAACTTACAGCCACAGGAGAAAGGTTCTAAAAAATCAGAAGCAGTGTTAGAAAATCAGATACAGATACAGTCAAACCTCGGATTCCGAACACCTCTGCTTTGGAACATTTCGGCTCCCAAATGACAAAAACCCAGAAGTAAACGCCTTGGTTGTCGAACATTTTGGAAGCCGAACAGGCTCCCGGAACAGATTACGTTCAACAACCAAGGTTTGACTGTATAATCTAATCCCCAAACAGCATTTTAAACCTAGGTTACGGTCGCAACAATGGAATGTCCAGGTGCCAAGGTTTGTTTGGTTTTGGGGTTTTTTTGCAATTGAACATCATCATCATTATTATTCATTTCATTTCGGTACTGCTTTATATTTTACAGAACAGATCTTCCAAGTGATTTGCAACATTCAAACATAAAACAGGAATTGGTTCGGAGTAACTTGGACCTTTTGGTTTCTAACCAGTTGGTCCTGATTAAAACATAAAACAAAACAATCCAGAACAAATCAAATTAGAGCTTATTTCAGATCCTTCTCCAAGGGATATTTCGCTTTCGCCAGTCGCCAGCCTGGTGCACCGAGAGATCTCCACATGATCCATGCCAGCAAGCTCTTCTTACGCTCTCTTGCATTTCTATACTTGACAGAACATTCATAAGCTTGAAACTCTTTTCCTTGCTTATTTTAGAAAAGGAACACAAACATACTAGAAAAGTGACAAATGTGTAAGACAAACTGTGCCCTCTGAATTTGATATTATGCTGAAAAATTCATGCCATGTCCAAGCATTTAAAAAAGGAAAAGGAAATGGGGAGTGGGAAGAGAAAAGGAAGAAGAGGAGGAGGAGTTTGGATTTGATATCCCGCCTTTCACTCCCTTTAAGGAGTCTCAAAGCGGCTAACATTCTCCTTTCCCTTCCTCCCCCACAACAAACACTCTGTGAGGTGAGTGGGGCTGAGAGACTTCAAAGAAGTGTGACTGGCCCAAGGTCACCCAGCAGCTGCATGTGGAGGAGCAGAGACGCGAACCCAGTTCCCCAGATTACGAGACTACCGCTCTTAACCACTACACCACACTGGCTCTCACCACACTGGAAAGGGGTAGGCAAAGTGTTGGGCGCTTGGATTTCCTCCTCCTTTTGGAAACTAGTGGGGTTTTTTTTTACTTTATTCATGCTCACATTTTTGTCTTTTGGAACTACCAGAACGAAACCCTCTCTCACCTGCTGCTCTTCCTGCTTCTTCTCCTCTGCCCGACTCAGGAGGAAACCTTCGGCCAGGGCCACTGCCTGGGAACTGGTCTCCGCTCCACATTCCCTCACCCAGCTCTCCATCTCCGGGGGGAGGACAGCCAGGAACTGCTCCAGGATCACCAGGTCCAGCATCTGAGCCTTGGTGTGTCGCTCTGGCTTCAGCCACTGACGGCAAAGATGGTGGAGTCGGCTGCAAACCTCTCGGGGTCCCTTGGCCTCCTGGTAGCAGAAGCGCCTGAAACGTCGGCATTGGGCATCCAAGTCAAGGGCATCCTCCTCGCCCAGGATCTCTGGTGTGGTTCTTTCCCAGAATCCCCCGCTGCTCCCAGCCTGGATAACATTCTGGCGTCTTCCTGCTTTCAGCTTAGCCAAGGCTTGCTCCTCCATTTCCCAGCCGCGCTCCGAGGACACCCTCTCCCGGGCCCCCAAAACAGCTTCCTCCGCTTTCCACCTGCGATCACCCAAATGGATTAGGCTTCTAAACCAGCAGAGAGCCAGGAAATCTTACATGAAATGTTACACTAGCAGAGCATTCAGATGCAATTGGCAATCTCATTCAGGCATCTATATATTCCTCCCCAGCCCATACCAAAGAGTATTACAGTGGTACTTCAAGTTAAGAACTTAATTCGTTCTGTAGGTCCATTCTTAACCTGAAACTGTTCTTAACCTGAGGTACCACTTTAGCTAATGGGGCCTCCCGCTGCCACCGCACAATTTCTTCTTCTCATCCTGAAGCAAAGTTCTTAACCCGAGGTACTATTTCTGGGTTAGCAGAGTCTGTAACCTGAAGCGTATGTAACCCGAGGTACCACTGTACTGTATTTCAAGATTCAGATTACGCAGCATATTCCATAAACAGGATGAAGAATCGTCTATTTAACACAATATTCAAACTACAAAAATACAGAATACTGGTTTTTTCCTTGTAAGTATTGAATGGGAAAGGAGTACGGCAAGGCTGTATATTGTCTCCCTGCTTATTTAACTTATATGCAGAATTCATCATGTGAAAGGCTGGGCTGGATGAATTCCAAGCCGAAATTAAGATCGCCGGAAGAAATATCAACAACCTCAGATATGCAGATGACACAACCTTGTCATGACAGGTGGCCAGCCAACCTCTGCTTAAAAACCTCCAAGGAAGGAGAGTTCACCACCTCCCAAGAAAGGCCAGTTTTTGGTTAACTGCAAGAGGGGAGAATTGCAGGCAGGGCTTCCCACTCTCGAATGTGCAATGTTTAATTGCGTATAATGTTCAATTACATTTTTTTTAAAAAATGTTGTAAGCTGCCCAGAGTGCCAGCAGCAACCCAGTAAGATGGGTGGTGTGCAAATAAATAATAAATAATAATAATAATAAATTTTACTTATACCCTACCCTCCCCAGCCAGAGCCGGGCTCTGGGTGGCTAATATCAGTACAGTAAAATTACAGTAAAAACATAATGGGGGGGGGGGGGCAACTTAAAATACAGGTTAAAATGTAATTTAAAATGCAGCCTCATTTTAAAAGTAGCCCATAATATGATGATGATGATGATGATGATGATGATGATGAAATCGGGTGTCCCTATTTTCAGGGGAGGAATGTGGGCTGCTGTTCTCCCTCCAGTGCAGGAGGCTGCAAATGCCTCTGAAGGCCAGCTTTGGGGAATTGCAATGGGAGGGAATTGCAAGAGGGGCTTCCCATGGGGGGGAGAAGCTGTCTTGCCCACTGTGAGGACAGATCCTGGGCCAGCAGGGCAGGGCTCCTCCTTGCAAGCCAGCCAGCCAGCAGCCCGCCCACCTGCCTTGCCCCCTTCCTCTCCCCTCCGTTCAAAGGCGCTCCCCACTCATAGAATCAGGCAATCTGGAGAGATGGGAAGGGACCCCCAGGGGTCATCTAGCCCAACCCCCTGCAATGCAGGAATCTCAGCTGAAGCATCCAAGACAGGCGGCCATGCAACTCACCAGCTCCTTCCAGCAGGCCTGCTGCAAACAAAGACCCCCCCTCTTTTTTCTCCCAGGGAAGGGGGCGGGACAGGAAAGAAGCTGTCACTCTCCTCTGCCCTTGGCTGGCTTCCTTCCTTTGCGCCCCCTCTAGGAAGCGCAGCCGGACTCTCTCGTTTTAACCACGAAGTGGCCGGGGATTAGAAACAGCTGCAGCTGCAGAAACAACCACGGTCTCGCTACGGATTCACTAATCGCGACTGCTCCTTAAAAAACAATGATAATTGTTTTATTATTGTTTTAAAAATGCATTTTCTCTCTCTTTCCTTCGAGGTGCAGGAATGTGTGCATTGTAAGCCTACCTCACAGGGTTGTTGGTGTCGTGATGAAAGCCGCGTGGCAGCACACTGAGTCCTTGGGAGAAAAGGCCTTGGGGTGATGCTCCTGTTGTTTGGTCCCTGCTCCTGCCAACCTAGCAGTTCAAAAGCATGTCAAAGTGCAAGTAGATAAATAGGTACTGCTCCGGTGGGAAGGGAAACGGCGTTTCCGTGCGCTGCTCTGGTTCGCCAGAAGCGGCTTAGTCATGCTGGCCACATGACCTGGAAGCTGTACGCCGGCTCCCTCAGCCAATAAAGCGAGATGAGCGCCGCAACCCCAGAGTCGGCCATGACTGGACCTAATGGTCAGGGGTCCCTTTACCTTTACCTAATGGACATCATAATAATTGACACAACATGTAACTGACACTTTAGTGTGTTAGTATTGGGTTTATAAAAGGGATGCGGGTGGCGCTGTGGGTAAAACCTCAGCGCCTAGGACTTGCCGATCGTATGGTCGGCAGTTCGAATCCCCGCGGCGGGGTGAGCTCCCGTCTTTCGGTCCCAGCTCCTGCCCACCTAGCAGTTCGAAAGCAGCCCTAAGTGCAAGTAGATAAATAGGGACCGCTTTATAGCGGGAAGGTAAACGGCGTTTCTGTGTACTGCGCTGGCACTGGCTCGCCAGAGCAGCTTCGTCACGCTAGCCACGTGACCCGGAAGTGTCTTCAGACAGTGCTGGCTCCCGGCCTCTCAAGTGAGATGAGCGCACAACCCTAGAGTCGGACACGACTGGCCCGTACGGGCAGGGGTACCTTTACCTATTGGGTTTATACCGGATATCCCACACCTCATTCTGCTTTCTTAGTAGTTCTGAGATGCTTCCCAAATTATACTGCATATCTAGAGGGCCAAATTCAGAAGAGCAGGGTCTCACAGTCATTACTCCTTCTAAGATTATATAATCTTATAAGATTATACAAGATCATAATACATGGGGATGCATTGCCACAATCAGATCTGCATGTGTTACCTTTTGACAATATCTTCCCTATTCTGGGCAAATGATTTGCAGCGCTCAAAGACCTTTTTGAGTTGTGTTTTCCATTATAGGCCAAGGGCCTTCTCAGTAGTGGCACCCACCCTGTGGAACACTCAAGGAAATAAACAACTACCTGACTTTCAGAAGACATCTGAAGGCAGCCCTGTTTAGGGAAGTTTTTAATGTTTGATGTTTTATTGTATTTTTAATATTTTGTTGGGAGCCGCCCAGAGTGGCTGGGAAAACCCAGCCAGATGGGCAGGGCATAAATAATAAATTATTATTCTTATTATTATAGCCAACAGAACTCACTCGACAGTTTCTTGAAGCTGACATGCTTTAAGCGTTCCTGGCTGCTTAGCTTTGGGGCGTAAGGAGGAGCAGCTCCTGCTCGGTTTTCATCCTTGTGCGCCTTCTGCAGAATGGCCCTGGGAGCCAATCCTTGGAAGGTAAGGACTCATTTCACTGGTGCTTGCAGAAGAGGAACTACATGTCATAGCTGCTTGGGCTTAACCAGAGAGACTGCTGGCCAGCCTCAGCTGACAGACTCCCAAAGGGTGTCATGCAAAACAGGGATGAGCCAAACAAGAGACAACACATTCAGAACTGCTAGCAGCATTAAAAGAGAATGCTTCGAGAGGCGGGGAATGGTTTCAGTTTATTTATCCTTCTAAAGTATACAAGGAAAATATCTATTTTCAGGAGTTGCAATGCGACTGAGGGTACATTCTATCATATGTGGTGGACCTGTAAAAGGGTAAAAGAGTATTGGGAAATAATTCATAATGAATTGAAAAAAATGTTTAGAAGTACTTTCCCAAAAAAATCAGAGTCCTTTTTGTTGGGGATAATTCAGATGGAAATTCCCAGGTGTCAAAAAAGGTTATTTATGTATGCCACTACTGTGGCCCGTGCTTGGTTAGCCCCCAAATGGAAAACGAGCGAGGTCCCAACTAAAGAAGAATGGCAACTTAAACTGATGGAATATGTGCAGCTTGCAGTCCTAACATACAGAATAAGAGAACAAGAAGAACGTATGTTTGAAGTAGATTGGAAAATGTTTATTGAATATATGGGGGGGGGAGAGGATGTGTATTTTTGAAAATGTGGGCTGCATTAAGATGAATTCAACAGTGTAAATAAGTTTTGATGGATGCAATAATGGAATACTGAGTGGTTTAGTTAATATAAAATACGCAGGGATTTATGCTATGCAAAATGAACCATGGAAAGAGAAGGGAAGTCATTGATATTTTAAGGTTGTTTAAATTAATATTCTAAAATGTAAAACTGAAAATTTAATAAAAATAATGGAGAAAAATAATAATTTGGGAGCGCCAACTCGGCATTAACAGGGAACGTGTGAGTATTGTAGAACTGAGGTTTTTGTGGTGTGAGCTCAGTTTGGAAGTCTTGCCCGGGAACCAGACTGAAGATATTAAGAAACTGGTGATCGGGGCGGGACAAAAAGACCTTCTGAAGTCAGCCAGAGCTGTGGATTCAGGGCTCCCCACGGCTGCCACACACCTAATGCATGGAGCATTTTAATAAGGCGGGTATTTTGGTAGAAATGGGGAATGGTCATAGCTCATTTGCAGAGTAACTGCTTTGCGTACACTCAATCCCTGGCATCTCTGGGTAGGTCTCAGAGAGAACCCTACCTGGAATCCTGGACAGCCACGGCCAGTCAGTGTGGCAACTGTATGCCGGATGGACCCAACGGCCTGGTTGGGTAGAAGGGCAGCTTCCTCTGTTCCTTCTGCCTCCTCATATGAAGTGAGTGATGACAAACGCTTTCCCCAAAGCAAGCGGGTTCCTGCGCCAAGGCTTCTCTTCCCTGTGCATCCACTGGTGGCTCACGAGCTGCGATTTCCAAACGAAACCCCACCGGCACTTGTCGCACTGGTAAGGTCTCTTCCGAGTGGGTGTTAGGAGTCATTCTGCAAAGAAACAGAAAAGATGATTGTAACTTTAAGAACTGTTTCTGTGAGTGGTTTTCTAGGCTGATTAGGTACAGCTGGTGATGAGTACAAAAGGAGGAGGAGTTGCAGTTTGAATTTGCCTGCAGAGAGAGGCAAATTCCCACATGCTTTGTGTTTGTTGTTTTGTGTAGCTGTAATAAAACCTTTGTTTGAGTCTTTTACACCGGTCTCGTGGTTCTGTCGTTGGCCACCAGAGGAAACCCCCCTCTAACAGGTTATGGGCGCCAGCCCTGAGTGGGCAGAGACAGAGCGTGGAAAAGAACCCAGAGATTGGAAGTGATTCAGCGTTTCTCAAGCAGCTGGCTGTGTGAAGGCGTCGGCAGGGAGTGTCTGTTTGAGACCAGGAGCCGAGCAATTCTTCAAGCCACGTGTGAGTAAAGACTGAGTGGAAAACTGAAAGCTGGGTGGACCCATGGCTGGACTTGGAGCTGGAGCTCAAGGGGGCGCTTCATGTTTTCCAGTAGAGAAACTGGGAGAATCCAATTATACGTCATGGAGTTTACAGATGCAGGCATTTTTAAAGAAAGAACAATGTTGGACTGTTATTGTTAACCCTCCTGTAAAATATGAGGATGAAGAAGTAAATGAAGCAGACCAAAGGCTGGAGGACAAAGCATTTGCCAATCTAATTTTGAGTTTAGAGAAGTCTCAGTTATCTCATGTGCAAGACCTTGAAACACCAAGTGAGATTTGGAAAGCATTGAGAGCAATACACATTAGAGACACTCCTGGCAGCAAAATTACTCTAATGAGAGCTCTGTACCGAGCCAGACTAAGTGAGGGTGAATGTGTTTCAAAACACCTTCCAAGACTGCGTGTTTTATTTTCACAGTTAAATGAACTTGGGGAACATTTTTCTGAGCAGAGAAAGGTTTATATTGTGCTGTCTTCACTTCCCAAGTCATGGGATAATTTAGTGATGATGCTGGAGGCAATTCCAGAAAACCAATTACCGATGCATTTCTTAACAGGGCATTTGCTTGATGCGGAGGAAAGACGCCATGAGAGGAAGGCGACAACACCTCACCGTAACTCTGGAAAATGTTCAGTTTTTCTGGACTGCAATACCTGCAAGGAGTCTAAAAGTAAGCGGAGATCTTATCCTGAAAGTAATAGAATTAGCAAGATGCCATTTGCTTTAGTACACTCAGACCTTTGTGGGCCATCTGCAGAATCTGAAGGAGGAGCAAAGTTTTTTCTGGTTCTTGTGGATGATTATAGCCAGTATACTTGGGTATACTTGTTAAAACACAAAAGTGAAACTGGTCAACTGATTAAAAATTGGGTCAACTATATAGAAAGGAAGTTTCCCTACAAAGTTACCCAGTTGCAGAGTGACCATGGAGGCGAGTTCATGTCTGAAGCCCCCCAGATATGGTTGAAAAAAATGTGGTATTAGTCACTGTAAATCGTGTCCCTTTTCACCCGAAGAAAATTCCATTGCAGAACGCAAGATAAGGTCTTTACAAACAATGCTAGATTCTATGTTATGTGAGTCTGGCTTATCCAGGAAGTTTTGAGGGGAAGCAATTCTCTGTGCTAATTACATACAGAACAGATTGTTTCATTCTACCATAAACAATACCCCTCATTTTTTGCTTTATGGAAAAAAGCCTTTTTTGGACCATGTTAAAACTTTTGGTTGTTGGGCTTGGGTTCACATCTCAAAAGGACAGATAAATGATACAGATAAATTTGTGAAATCTGAGGAAGAAAAGCCACAAATTCAAGGAAGTTCTGAAAGTGATAGTGATGAGGAATCAGGGGATGAGAGTCCCAGTACACAATCTCCTAAAGCTGAACCAATTTCTCCTGAGCAAGATGAATTAGAAGGGGAAGATAGTTCAGAGGGGGAAAGTGTTCAAGTTAGAAGATCACAAAGAAGCAATAAGGGGGTACCTCCAGAAAGGTTTACTATACAAGAAGTTAAAACTGTTGACGTGAAGAACCTTGTGATTATGAGGAGGTTTTAAAGTTACCACACCAGGAAATAGTAATGTGGGGAAATGCAATGAGAGCAGAAATGAAATCTTTGGCAGAACATAATGTGTTTACTATTGAGCCATTGTCAGAAGGAAAAAAGGCAGTGGACTGTAGATGGGTGTATAAAATAAAACACTTGGCAGATGGTGGTGTTAAGTACAAAGCTAGGCAGGTAGCACGAGGTTTTACGCAAAGAAAAGGTGAAAGTTTTGATGAAACCTTTTCTCCTACTGCCAAGGAGCGAACATGTACGTTTATTGCTAGGTATTGCAGCACAACGGGGGTTTAAAATAAATCATTTTGATATTGAAACAGCTTATCTTAACACAAAACTGCACGAAGAATTTTTTATGAATCAAGCACCAGGATTTGAGGCAGGCGAACAGAATTCTGTATATAGGTTACACAAAGCAATCTATGGGCTCAAACAATCAGCTAGAAATTGGAACAAGTGTCTCAATAATGCTTTCAAAAATCTTGGCTTTAAAAGTAGCTTAGCTGATAATTGCTTGTACACTAAAGGAAAGGGTGATAAACAAGAATTATGTTTGTCTTATGTTGATGATTTGCTTTTTTCTACAAAAAATGACAAGCAAATGGACAAATTTGCAGAACAACTAAGAAAGGAATTTAAAGTAAGAGATTTGGGACCAGTGAAAAATTATCTCAGTCTAGAAATTCAAAGGACAAACGATGGAAGTTTTTTGTTGAGTCAAAAAGATAAAATAATGGAATTACTAGGAAGAACAATATGCAAAATAGCAAGGGAGCAAAAACCCCAATGGAAACAGGTTTTTTCAATAATGAAGGAGAATGCACAGAACCAGTAAATCCTGAAATGTACCGTTCAATAGTTGGAAGTTTATTAAACATTTCATTGTGGAACAGACCAGATTTGAGTTATGCAGTTGGAATACTGAGCAGACTAGTAAGCTACCCCACAGAAAATGCCTGGAAGGGTTTAAAACGTATTTTCTGGTATCTAAAACTTACACTTGATTATTGTTTAAGATTACCATCTTCAGGGTCTACAAAATTGCAGTGTTACGTTGACAGCGATTGGGCCAACCTGCCTGATAGAAAATCCATTTCTGGCATGGTGTTTCAATTTGGGGATTCCTTGATAGGTTGGAAGTCCAAAGAGCAAGGAATCGAGACCACGTCTTCAACAGAGGCTGAATACTGTGCTTTATCGGAGTTGTGTAATGAAATAAAATATTACGTTCAAATCCTCAATGATTTAGATATACAATGTGATTATCCAGTTCCAATATGGGAAGAAAACCAAGCTGTAATAACTTTGTCTGGGTCTGAGCAGTTCAACAGTAAATCAAAACATTTGGAGATTAAAGATCAGAATGTAAGTGAAAATGTTAAACAAAATCTGATAATGCTGAAATACTGTGAGAGCATGTAAAATGTGGCTGATATATTTACGAAAGCACTAACTTTTGAGAAACATGCACAGCTAGTGACAAAATTAGGAATTGTTGTGCATGGTGTATAAATATGTTTTGTATATGTTTAAAGTACTGTTTTGTTTCTGTTTCTGTTTGAATGAGAGGGGGTGTTAGGAGTCATACAGAAAAAATGATTGTAACTTTGAGAACTGTTTCTGTGAGTGGTTTTCTAGGCTGATTAGGTACAGCTGGTGATGAGTATCAAAAGAGGAGAAATTGCAGTTTGAATTTGCCTGCAGAGAGATAACCCCAACATGCTTTGTGTTTGTTGTTTTGTATAGCTGTAATAAAACCTTTGTTTGAGTGTTTTACACCGGTCTCATGGTTCTGTCGTCCGCCACCAGAAGAAAACCCCCCTCTAATAGTGGGTTCTCTTATGTCAGAGAAGGTCTGACTTGTAGCTGGAGCTCTTCCCGCAGACAGAGCGCTTCTACGGTTTCCCCTCCGTGTGGACCCTCTGGTGCTGGACGTGCTGGGAGTTGCAGCGGAAGCTCTTCCCGTATGAGGGACACTGTTAGGGCTTCTCCCTGGAGTGCTTCTTGCCGTGCGCGACGAGGCGCGAGTTGCACATGTAGCTTTTCCCGCAGGCTGAGCACTTGTAGGGCTTCTCCCCCGTGTGGGTTCTCTCGTGGATGGTGAGGGCGGACTTCTGCCGGAAGCCTTTCCCGCAGGCTGAGCACTTGTAGGGCTTCTCGCCTGTGTGGGTCATCACGTGCATGACCAGGCTCCAATTGCGGCTGAAGCTCTTCCCGCAGGTGGCACAGCTATAGGGCTTCTCCCCAGTGTGCTTCCTCTCGTGGATGATCAGGTGCGACGGGCCGTCAAAGTTCTTCCCGCAGTAAGAGCACTGGTGCAGTTTCGTGGCCTCTTGGGTCCACGGGTGCTGCAGAAGGTGGACGGTGCAAGAGATGGACTTGCTCAGCCTGTTCTTGGGGCGGTTCTTCTGCTGCTTTCTTGGTCTCGGCTGATGCTCGGAAGTCTCTTCCCGCTCCTCGCCCCAGGAAGGTGTCTTCTCTGCTGTTCTCCTTTGGAAGCAGCTCTGCAAAGTCGCCACTTCCATGACTCTCTCGAGTGGGGGGTTTCCCTCTTGCCGTTCATCTACCTGCCAGCAATCTGTTAAGAAGTGGGGGGGGGGGGGAGAGGAACCGTAGAATGAGCAAGTTGCCAAAACTGCAAAATTATGATGGATGTCAAAATAGGCTTAATGCTTAATGGCTCCGTAATGTCAAACCAGGCTTCGAACGAGTGAAAAATCCAGTAGTACAGATGTTAAAAATATAAACATCTATAATCAAAATACGCAATAGAACAAATTAAAGCAGAACTAATCCTTACCGACCTCTGCCCAAAATTTACATACACTTCAGGTTACAGACGCTTCAGGTTACAGACTCCACTAACCCAGAAATAGTACCTCAGGTTAAGAACTTTGCTTCAGGATGAGAACTCATCCTGCCATGGCGGGGCCACAGCAGGAGGCCCCATTAGCTAAAGTGGTGCTTCAGGTTAAGAACAGTTTCAGGTTAAGAACAGACCTCCGGAACGAATTAAGTACGTAACCAGAGGTACCACTGTATTATGTATTTTGTGTTTTGATCTTCAGAGGAAGGGCGCTAAACAAATTTTATAAAATAAATAAATATTGCATGTGAAAATGCCAGAGTTTTAGCTATGCACATCCAAAAGCCGGTTTACTTGCGTCTAACTGATGCGCGACTACGCATGCGTACATGGTGGTGACCTAGAAATGGTCGGGAAAAGAGGCAAAGCAGGGGCATAATGAGGAAGAGTGAGTTTATGCACTTTCTTGTGTCCAACCTGAATCACCTTGGCGCACAACAAATCAATCCGACAGATGCACAGAGAGCAGAGCTAAAGAGCCAAATCTAGAATGCAATTTAATGGAAAAACTCACAACAGATTGGGATAGGGAGAATGTGTGTTTTTACCCAAAGGGGCCTTGTTTTCATAATTCTGCAGGACTTCCCTGGGCTCAAGTCTTCGGCCTGGATCCAGCAAGGAATGTTCTCCTTTGGGAGTGCACACTGCCCCCTCTTCAATGGCCCCCAGTCCCTGAAAGAGAGTAACACTTTCCATTCAACCTCGGCGGGACACCTGAATTCTGCACCAGCCGGAGTTTCTGGACAAGTCCCAAGGGCAACCCCACACAGAAAGCATCCTCCGGAAAAATAATCTCTCAAATGACCTGTTGATGGCATTTTACCATTGTACTGTGGAGAGTGTATTAACTTATGGTCTGTGTGTGTGTGGTTTGGGAGCTGCGTGGCAAGGGAAAAAACAATGCTGTCCAGGGTTGTAAAGACTGCGGAGAGAAAAACTGAGTGCACTCTTCCCCCCTTGGATCAAATCTATGCTTCCAGTTGTCATAAGAAAGCTGCAGAGATAGCGCAGGATAGTGCGAACGCTGGAAATGATCTCTTTCAGCTTCTGCCTTCTGGAAGAAGGTACAGGGTTATAAAGACTAGGACTAGCCACCTGAGAAACAGTTTCTATCCAATGCAATTTTGGTATTAAACACAGTGTAAGATCGTCTCTATGGGAGTATATTGTATTTAATTATGAGGTATCAGAGTTTTTAGGGGGTTAACCAGGCTGGGATAGCAGGCTTGTTGGTTTTTGAATGTCTGATGTAGATTTTTTCAATTTCGTTGTTCTGTATGGGACAATGAAAATAAAGATTATCGTGTAGTAATCAAGCCTCAAGGATACCAATGCATGAACAAATGCGACCAGGCTTGTGAAATGCGGCCCAGTATTTTTATGGATTATCAGTTGTTTTTATAGGCAGTTTGTACTTTATCTCATGTACTGCAGACCATTTTGCCGCTCCTGGTAGTTTCTTAAAAAGTTAAATAAAGATACAAATTTGAATACTGGTTTGCAAGCTAATGGCCACATTTTTAACCCCTTTGTCGACTCTGGACAAATGCTTCTCTCACCTGCCCTCCCGCTTTCTCCGCCTCCTGGTGCCTCAGGAGGAATTCCTCAGCCAGGGCCAGGACGCAACCCTCTGAGCTTCCCTGCTTTTCTCCTTCGGTGACACAAGCAGCCGCCTCTGCAATGGTCCTCAGTCCCTGAAAGAGGAGGGGAAAACATTTTTCCTATTCAGCCCCAGCAGAGCAAGAGAGAACATGTTCACTTCTCGGCATGTATAGCTTGGAGTATTCCTTGCATGAAACTTCGGGGAGCCACGGCCGTTCATTGGGTGATCGAGGCAGTGGCGTAGCGTGGGGGGTGCCAGGGGGGCCGGCCGCACCGGGCGCAACATCTGGGGGGGCGCGCTCGCTGCCTCCGGAGTCGCCGAAGAGCCTCGGGCGCAGGCTGTAGCAGAGCCCCATGTCTCGTGGAACCGACGAGCTGTGCGCGCGCCCGGGCTGAAGGCGTCCGGCAGGCAGCGGCTCTCAGCCCCGCGCGTCAGGGCCGCGGAGGACGTGCCAGGCAGCCCCTCCTCACAGCCCCGCCTCCGCTGCTGCTGCTGCAGCTGCTGGGCCATGTTGCATTTTCCTCGCCTCTCTGCCCCCCTCCTCCTCCGGGCAAGCGGCGTGGTTTGGGCGGCAGCGCCAGCAGCAACTCGACTCAGATCGGCAGGTTAGGGGTTGGGGGGGCGCAAATTACTTGCCTTGCCCCGGGTTAGGGGGCGCAAATTACTTGCCTTGCCCCGGGTGCTGACAACTCACGCTATGCCGCTGGATCGAGGAGTCATGTTCTTAAGCAAAATGGCCACTTCTTTAACCCCTTTGTCGACTCTGGACCCCCAAATGCTTCTCTCACCTGCCCTCCCGCTTTCTCCGCCTCCTGGTGCCTGAGGAGGAATTCCTCTGCCAGGGTCAGGGCCTGGACACAGCCCTCTGAGCCTCGCTCCTTCACCCAGCTCCCCATTTCTGAGGGCAGGACAGCCAGGAACTGCTCCAGGATCACCAGGTCCAGGATCTGCTCCTTGGTGTGCTTCTCTGGCCTCAGCCACTGATGGCAAAGCTCCCTCAGGAGCCCGTAGACCTCGCGAGGGCCCTGGGCGTCCTGGTAGCAGAGCTGGCGGAAGAGCTGGCGACGAGCCTCAGAGCTGCTGACGTCCTCCATCTTGATTTCCTTTGCTTGCCCGATGTTTCCCTGGCTGGCAGCGGCTGGTCTGGAAGTGACCGGCTGAGCTGTTCCTGGAGGGAGACTGGTCTTGCTGTCTCCTGCTCCAGCCCACTGGCTGGGAGTGGCTGCTCCCTCAAAGGAGGACCCAGAAGGCTTCGCCTCACCCCATGCCCCATCCCCTGGGAGCTGTGGGCTTCCTTCTCCCCCAGAGTGTGGGGCCTGCACAGTCCGGAGGAATTCCTGCCACTGGGCTTCCCATTGCCGGGACGACAGCTCCTCTTCTGACTCCCCTTTGATACGTTGTGGCTCCGTCCAGCTCGGACAAGGCCCCTCTGTTCCATTCTGGAGGGCAGGAGATGAGCCTCCTGCCTCTTCTAGTGCCATCTCTGGTGCCAGCCTTGCCAATTCCACTTGCTCCGTTTTAATTCCTGGCTTCGCACCAGCCTCTGCTGCCCACTGGAGCTGGAGACCCAGAGAGGCTGCTGGGATTTCTGCTCCCTGCTCTGCAGCCATTGTCACTCAGAGGGAGATGTCCCTCAGTTGTCTTCTGTGTAAGGGACAAAATGTTTCCCCTGTTAATTTGTGGGTCAGCACAAGAATGAGGTTCCTGGGAACATGTGACAGAGTGTTGCCTCTCAGTCTCTGTTGAAGTCTCTGGCCAAAGAAGGGTCACATGGAAGCTGAAATCTTTCCCCAACTTCTGGCAAAAGCTTCTTTACGCTGAAAGAAATGGGAATCAAAACAGACAAAAGTGAGGCAACTGATGGAACAGGGTGCTCTGGAGGCCCCATTTGCACTAAACATTTAAAGTGGGATGAAACCGCTTTAAAAAGACACCATTTCCCCAAATTATACTGGGAGTTGTAGTTTGTCAAGTGTGCTGGGTGTTGCTAGGAAGCCCCTATTCACACAGCTACAATTTCCAGTGTGGCTTAAGAAGCAATCCTTCATCCCAGGGAACTCTGGGAGTTCTGCAGGGGGGGAAAGGAAGATTCCAGGCACTGACTGACATCAGTTCTCCAAGGTTCCGGGCAAAGGTGTCTCCCCCGAAACCAAGGATTGAAGTGTGACATTCTGCGTGCAGGTGCTCTACCACTGATCTGTAGTCCCTTTCCTTTGAGATTAAGTAAGATTCTCGTCCTCATGGTTCTGTGAAGAGCTATTTAAATGATTAGGAAGTGTCATTATCTCAAATTGGTCTCTCTGCTGCGGGATCGTTGGCTCTCCACGGCTTTCAGGCAAGGAACAGTCACAGCCTTACCTGGAGGCTCTGCCACCAAGCCAAATCCCTTCCCTTAATCAACCATTAAGATTTCTTTTGCATATGAGCAACCGGGGGGATGAGAATGCTGGTGTACCCACAGGTAAGGGGGCGCTTGGGACTCTCACACCAACAGGCAAACAGCTCTCCAGGATTTCAGACAGGGCCTGCTTTCACCTGGAGATGCCCAGGATTGAACGCAAGAAGTTCCGCATGCACTCCTTCCCTGAGCGGTGATCCCTCCCCTCATAATAATAATAAATTTTATTTATACCCCGCCCTCCCCAGCCAAGACCAGGCTCAGGGCGGCTAACAACCAATAATAAAACAAGTTGATTGAAATACAACTTAAAAACAAGATTAAAATACAACATTAAAACATTAAGATGCAGCCTCATCACAGGAGAAAGGAAAAAAGAAAGGGAGGGGGGAGTCAAATTGATTCCAAGCCAAAGGCCAGGTGGAACAACTCTGTCTTACAGGCCCTGAGGAAAGAAATCAGATCCCGCAGGGCCCTGGTCTCATGAGAAAGAGCGTTCCACCAGGCTGGAGCCAGTGTTGAAAAGGCCCTGGCTCTGGTTGAGGCTAATCTGACTTCCTTAGGGTCCGGGACCTCTAGGGTGTTGCTATATATGGACCCTCAAAGAAAGACCCCGGTCCTCATGAACTTTAAACTGGAGACAAGGAAGCTGCCTCTCCCCGAATCAGACCAATGCTAGAAAATGAAGGGGATTTGCGGGGTTCATGGGCAGCGGCTCCCCTCCCCTCTTCCGCGCCCCATCTCAACACGCAGGCTCCCCATCCAATGTGAAACCAAAACGGACCCTGCTTAGCTTTGCAAATGTATTTTGAGGTTTTATTGCTCCCTGCAGCAGAAGTCTGTCTGTTTCTCCCTCTTGCACTGGGTCCTTCCACTTCCCAGCCGTCTTCCCCCACCCTCCTGCTCAGCCTGGCCATGGCCTCCCAAGGAAGACCATGCCTGTCACCCCACCTCGCACCTTTCTAACTCACAGGAATGGGTCTCCTATTCTTTCCCCACCAGTGGGGAACACAAAAGAGAACGGACAGGAAGGTGCACTGCCTAGGGGATGTCCCCCATGGGGTACTCACTTCCTCCTTCCTCTCTAGGAATGCATGCTCTGTGGCTTTAACCATTAAAGGGCCAAACTGGGGCAGAAGTAGCCATTTCCTGGCTTTCCCCCAGTTCAATGCCATGCCCTCCAACATTTCTCCAATGAAAATTGTTGTTGTTGTTTAGTCGTTTAGTTGTGTCCGCCTCTTCGTGACCCCATGGACCAGAGCACGCCAGGCACTCCTGTCTTCCACTGCCTCCCGCAGTTTGGTCAAACTCATGCTGGTAGCTTCGAGAACACTGTCCCACCATCTCGTCCTCTGTCATCCCCTTCTCCTTGTGCCCTCCATCTTTCCCAACATCAGGGTCTTTTCCAGGGAGTCTTCTCTTCTCATGAGGTGGCCAAAGTATTGGAGCCTCAGCTTCAGGATCTGTCCTTCCAGTGAGCACTCAGGGCTGATTTCCTTAAGAATGGAGAGGTTTGATCTTCTTGCAGTCCATGGGACTCTCAAGAGTCTCCTCCAGCACCATAATTCAAAAGCATCAATTCTTCGGCGATCAGCCTTCTTGATGGTCCAGCTCTCACTTCCACACATCACTACTGGGAAAACCATGGCTTAAACTATACGGACCTTTGTTGACAAGGAGACGTCTCTGCTTTTTAAGCTGATGAAAATAGGGATGTCCTAAGGAAGAGAGATCAAATCAGGCACCAGGCTGGCTTCTGTAAATCTGGGACTGTCCCTGGAAAATAGGGACACTTGGAGGGTCTGCAAGACAAGCAGGATATCCCCACCCCCAGAGCACCCTTGGGTGGTGCAGTGGTTAGTGTGCAGTACTTAGGCCCTGGGGGAACTGGGCTGAAATCCCCACTGACTCACAATGAAGCTCCCTGGGTGACCTTGGGGGGAATAAAGCCGCTGTAGCACTCTCTGCCTCACCTACCTCGCAGGGTTGTGAGCCCCACATAGGGCAAACCCCAAAGAAGGAACCCCACATGGGACAAACCCCCAAGGGCTATCTAGACCAACCCTTGTCAATGCAGGAATCTCATCTACAGCACCCATGACAAATGAGCTGCGATCGCTCCGTTGGTAGAGCGCGGCTGTGGGTTTGAGCCCCAGCTTGGGCGAAAGATGCCTGCATCACAGCAGGTTAGACTAGATGACCCCGGGCCCCCTTTTCCAACTCTGCAATTCTATGATTCTAGGATTGAACTGGGACCTTCTGCAATACAAAGCAGGTGCTCTCCCACCGTGCCATCTTGCAGGTGGGACAGCCAGGTGTTAGCTCAGTCAGTAGGGCAAGAGAATATCAGGTTCGTGGGTTCGAGCCCCAGCTTGGGCAAAAGATTCCTGCAATGCAGGGGGCTCGAACATACTTCCTCGGTGATGGACTCTTCTTCATTAGAGGTTTTTAAGCAGAGGCTCATAGAAGTATAGAATGGGAGAGTCGGAAGGGACCCCAAGGGTCATCTAGTCCAACCCCTGCAACACAGGGATATTTCGCCCAAGCTGAGGCTCGAACCCACAACCCTGGATTAAGTCTATTGCTCTACCGACTGAGCTAGCCCAGCTCATTTGTCATGGATGCTTTAGTTGAGATTCCTACATTGCGGGGGGTTGGTCTAGATGACCCTCGGGATCCCTTCCGTATCCACGATCTCCTTTGTACGCACGGAAGGCCACAGCTTCAATCCCTCCAAGCAGGACTGCAAAAAGGTCTCCCATCCCTGAAACCATCGCGAGCCGCTGCCAGCCCGTGTCGGCAATCCCGAGCTAGATGGAGCAAAGCTCTGACAAGCAGCTTCCAACGTCTCTCCTTCCCTAAGCGGGTATGCAGCCTCTTTGTCTGAACGTGGAGCCTGCCTCCTGAAAGGGTTAAATAAAACGAGCCCGGTGTCCTAGAGTGGCCCCGAGAAATCCATTTCCGGTTGCAAACGCCCCTCTCACCCCCCCACTCTCTACCCTACCCCCCCACCTTTCCTGGAAGCTGGAGCCCCGTCTGAACGTCGGAAGGCGGCTGCAGGTTCTGCATCTTCCGTGTCTGGGGAGGGATCTGGTGAGTCTGGCTCCGGGTGCAAAAAACAAAAGGAGAGGCTGCAACGCCCAAAAAAGCTTCAGGCTTTGTAGAAAAGGAGGAGAGGGGGGGGGACCTGCAGCCTGGGGAGTATTATTTATTATTTTTAATTTATTAGATTTCTATACCGCCCTTCATCCAAAGATCTCAGGGTGGTTCACAACACAGGCTAGTAAAGGACACCCAGTCACCTTCCGTCTGCGCAGCAGAACCTGATGTTGCTCCTCCTTTCACTGCACGCAAGGTCCTTTCTCCTCCTTGTCTCCTATTACTGCTATTACATAGAATCTTAGACTTGGAAGGGACACCCAGGGGTCCTCTAGTCGGACCCCCTGCACTGCATCAGCTAAAGCATCCATGACAGGTAGCCATCCAAGCTCTGCTTCAAAACCTCCAAGGAAGGAGAGGCCACCACCTCCCCGGGGGAGACGAACAGCTCTTGTTTTATTCAATTTATATACCCCTCTTTATCCAAATGTCCCAGGGTGGTGTGCAACCTTAAGCATATAATTTACACAGAATAATAATAATAGTAATAGTAATAATAACAACAGCAACAAATGGGGCTGGTGATGGGAGTTCTTGGTGAAAGCAGCTGTCAGGTGCCAAGTTGAGAGCTGCCCTAAAGGCAGCTGTGGATGGGTTGGGAGAGCTCTGCATGGTGTGCAGAAAAGTGGGTAGAGAAAATCCCCCCACCCTCCTCTAAAAGAAGGCCCTCCTTCCTGCAGTGCGTCGTTAACCTATGGAACTCGCTGCCACAGGAGGCAGGGCCTGCCGCCAACCCTGATGACCTTTCAGAGGGACAAATTTATGGAGGAGAAGGCTATCAATGGGTACTAGCTCTAAGGCATGGGTAGGCATGGATTCGGGGGCCGGATCCGGCCCAATCGCCTTCTAAATCCAGCCCGTGGACAGTCCAGGAATCAGTGTGTTTTTATTTTTATTTTTTTTATAAAATATTTATTAAGAGTTTAAACAATAAAACACCATTCACATACACAACCCTAAAAAGAAAAAACATCATCACCATCAATCACATAAACCAAAAGAAAAAAAAGAAAAAAGACATACAAAAAAAGACAAAGGACAAAAAATCATAAAAAAGACTGAAAAATAGTTCAGTTTCATGAATAAAATTTCCATGACCCTCTTTTCTGACTCCCTCACATCTCCCTTTTCTGTGTTCCCATTTACAAAATCTTGTTCAGCAATACTTCACCTTCTCTCAAGACTTATTTTAAATTGTACGTTTCAACTATTATGTCTCCAATTTTTCCCTTTGTTATCAAATATTTAAGCTTGACATAATATTATTCAAGTTTCACCTTTGTTCTTATAGTTCAAATTGTTTTCATACTCCTTTCAGCTAAGTCACTAATGCCATATTATCTTTATATCCTGCATCATTCTAACATTCATAGGAATCAGTGTGTTTTTACATGAGTAGAATGTGTGCTTTTATTTAAAATGCATCTCTGGGTTATTTGTGGGGGATAGGAATTCATTCATTCCCCCCACCTACAAAAAAAATATAGTCCGGCCCCCCACAAGATCTGAGAGACAGTGGGCTGGCCCTCTGCTGAAAAAGTTTGCTGACCCCTGCTCTAAGGGCTGTGATTCCCCTCCATGGTCCAAGGCAGTACAGTGGTACCTCAGGTTACATACGCTTCAGGTTACATACGCTTCAGGATACAGACTCCGCTAACCCAGAAATAGTGCTTCAGGTTAAGAACTTTGCTTCAGGATGAGAACAGAAATTGTGCTCTGGTGGCGCGGCAGCAACAGGTGGCCCCATTAGCTAAAGTGGTGCTTCAGGTTAAGAACAGTTTCAGGTTAAGAACGGACCTCCGGACCGAATTAAGTACTTAACCCGAGGTACCACTGTAATGCTTCTGAATACCAGCTGCTGGAAATCAGGGCAGGGGATATTTTCTGTTGTGCTCGTGGGTTTGCCACAGACATCTGCCTGGCCACTGTGAGAAATGGACGCTGGTCCAGATTACAAGTTTTTAAGAGCATAATCTGGCTGCTGCCGGGTTACAGACTCCTGTCATGATCTCTTTATGAATACGGTACTTCTGTGGTATATGGAAATGGACCACACGTTTAAAGAAGATTGGAAAATGTTTATTGAATATATGGGGGGGTACGGGGAATTGTGTACTTTTGAAAACGTTGACAGCATTAAGATAAATTCAACAATGTAAATAAGTTTTGATGGATGTAATAATGGAATACCAAACGGTTTGGTCTATGTAAAATATGCAGGGATTTATGGTATGCAAAATGAACCCTGGAAAGAGAAGAAGGGAAGTCATTGGTGTTTTAAGTTTGTTTAAATGAATACTCTAAATTGTAAAATAGGAAAAACACAGACACACGAAAAAGGGACCTGCAATAATTCCTATAGTCCAAGACTGTTCCAGTAAAACAGGGTATGTTACAAGAATTTCTTAACTGAGGGAAGGGAGGGAAAGCACATTACCGTAGTTTATTTGTTTTGGTTTTTTTAAAATATTACTATACTGTAGAGCCTTTCAACAGAAATAGTCACAGGACAGTTTTTTTCTTTCTTTATTATTTATTACTGCTTCTGTGTTCTACATTGGAGGAGTTTGAGGTGATGCACGTGGCTCTTCTCTCCATTTTATGCTCACAAGAACCCTGTGAGGTAGGTTAGGCTGACAGGCAGTGACTGGACCAGGCCATTCGGTGACCTTCATGACTGAGTGAGAATTTGAACCCAGGTCCCAGTCCAACAGTCTAACCGCTACATTGTGTTGAGTCTATTGTTTTACACAAAACACACACCCCCTAATATTTAAAAATACATAATAAATAGAAACATTATACAATAAATAGAAACATTAAAACAATTACCATAGATAGCATAATTAAAAATGGCTTTAAAATGATTTAACTCATCAGCTGCTAAAAGCCCAGCAAAAATGGTAAATTTCCCCTGGTTTCTGAAAGAATGCAAGGTTATGGTGGTCGTTCCACAGAATCCCACTAAAATCCCAGTCCCTTTTTGCAAGATTCAAAAAGCAAAGATGTAAAACTTTTATGATAGGGTTGCCGTATTTCAAAAAGTTGCCCTGAATAAACGGACACAAAAGTTGTTGGCTTTTTTTGGCAAGTTGTTTTAATGGAAATCGCCAGAAACGACATTGCTGACATGGATTGTCTGGGAAATTCTGAATGTATGGCAACCATATTTTATGATATCCTCCCAATATTTTAGTTGTTATAGTTATTTTGGGAGGTGCCCCATGGAGGTTGCTGGCTAAAATACGGATATTATGCATTAAATCCTACACTATGTTATAGTAAATTTTGTTTTAAAAATATTCTTTTATTGGATTTTATAGACAAGTTGAACACCCTTGACAAGACAATATTCACCTCCTCCTGAAACAGGATAAGCAATAAAATAACAGCACAAAGCAAAAGAAATATAAATAATATTGTGAGCACTTGTTTTCTGCCAGTAAAAAGTAAAAAAACAAAACCAAAAAACAAAGTCAGGCTGGGCCAAAGCTAAAAATGCAAAGCATAGCATCTGAGGTAGAAATGAAAAGCAAATTTAACCCAAAAAGTTAGACTAATATGTATAAACCTTATTTTCACAGGGGAACAAGCGTCAGGATCAAAACCCAGTTCAAGCTGTGATTCAAAAGTTTCTTCCTATTGTACCCACCATAACTATTTAAAAGCAGTGGGAGTCATTGCAATAAATATTTAAAATTACTTTTGGTTGTTTATTATATATTAAATTTTAGCATTGCAAGGTGTTCTGTATATCTGAGAAATTAATTTTATTTTAAAGGAGACAGCACAGGAAATGATAGCACATACAAAACGCACCTCACGTTATCCCGAATAGCCAGTTCCGATGCCTCTAGTTTTCCCGCTCATGGAGCTACAATTCCCAGCACTCTTAATAAACTAAAGTTCCCAGGAACCTTTGTGGGGAAACCATGTGGTTTAAATGAATGATGTTGATCTGTTCAAACTGCATGGGAGAACCTAGGTGAGGAGCATAGCTGTCAACGTTTCCCTTTTTTAAAAGGGAAATTCCCTTATTCCAAATAGGATTCCTTGCAAGAAAAGGCAAAAGTTGACAGCTATGGTGAGGAGATTAAGCACATAAGCAGAAAAAAAGAAGACCAGGCCAAAGGGAACCTTTCTAAGCCAGTATCCTGGTTGCCAGCCAGATGCCTGAATGGGACGCCCGAAATCGCAACACACTTCCTATTTATGATTACCAACAATTGGCATTCTTAAGAACGTAAGGTATACCTGGGGCTAAGCGGAGGGAGTCATAGAATTATAGAATTGCAGAGTTGGAAAGGACCCTGAGACTCTAGATCAAGGTTTCCCAAACTCGGGTCTCCTGCTGTTTTGGGACTACGCTTCCCATCATCCCTGAGTCCTGGTCCTGCTATGCGGCCTAGGACCCACATACCTATGGGACTGCCTCTCCTGATATGCCCTGCGGAGGACCTTAAGGTCCAGAAATGACAACATTTTCATAGCTGTCAACTTTTCCCTTTTCTTGCGAGGAATCCTATTCGGAATAAGGGAATTTCCCTTTAAAAAAAAGGAAACGTTGACAGCTAAGCATTTTGGAGGTCCCAAGTCACAAGGTGGTTAGGTTGGTCTCAACTAGGGCCAGGGCCTTTTCAGTACTGGCCCCAACTTGGTGGAACGCTCTGTCACAAGAGACTAGGGCCCTATGGGACTTGACATCTTTCCGCAGGGCCTGCAAGACAGAGCTGTTCCGCCTGGCCTTTGGTTTGGGGCTTGGTCTGACCCTTACGTTTCCCTCCCCTTATGGTTTTGACTTTTAAAATGAGGCTGCATTTTAAATTGCATTTTAACCTGTGTTTTAAATTGGTTTTTTCTTTTTCTTTTTTCTTACTATGTTTTTACTGACATTTTATTGGTGTTAGCCGCCCTGAGCCCGGCTCTGGCTGGGGAGGGCGGGGTATAAATACAATTATTTATTATTATTATTATTATTATTATTATTAGTCCAAAAGCAGCTGGAGACCCAAGTTTGGGGAAACCCTGGTCCAGATCAAATTCAACATCCATAGTGGTTTCCAAAAAGCAATTTTTCCTCACAAGAAACGGGAACACAAAATAAAAGCAGTGTGTGAAAAGAATCCTGCCATCTTCGTTTTTAGAACCTGCTGGTTCAAGCCAATCTCAGCTCCTAATCCAGATTAGTCCAGCAGCCAGTTGAACCAACCAGGTCCCTACGGGAAGTTCAGAAGCAGAACATTTATTAAGATTTCTCTTCTCGAAAGTGGGATGGATGGGGGAGGAGCTGGTGATGATGGCGCCCCACTCCCATAATTCCTTGATTATCAGCCATGCTGGCTGGGAATTCGGTTTGGCCAATGGGAGTCCCAACGGTATTTGCAGGGTTGCAAATTCCCCGTCTCTGCATTAAAAGCACGGTTCTCTCACCTTTCTGTTCTCATTGTGCCATGCGGGGTGGCCCACAGCTTTTAAAGACTACAATTTCACACAGCAGTTTCACAATTGGGGGGCTGGAGTAATTCATCTACGGTCGTACCTCGGGTTACAGACACTTCAGGTTGCATTTTTCTGGGTTACGGACCGCTGAAACCCAGAAGTACCAGAATGGGTTACTTCCGGGTTTTGGGGGTCGCGCATGCGCAGAAGCACTAAATCATGCTTTGCGCATGCGCAGAAGCGCCAAATTGCAACCGTGTGTGCGCAGATGCGCCGCTGCGGGTTGCGAACGCTGGTGGTTGCGAACGTGCATCCTGCACGGGTCACGTTCACAACCCGAGCGTCCACTGTATGTGGAAAGATTTTTTTGTGAGGGGGGCAGCTACTTAAGAGTAGAAAAATTGTGAGTAAAGGGGCCAGACAACAGAGATGTGTCAAGTTATCCATGATGATGGAGAAAGCAGATAGAAAGCTTTTCTGCCCCTTAACATCGAATGATGGAACCAGGGGTAGGTCAGCGAAGCTGGAGAAAGTGGATGGGGGGGGAGAGTTTGTCTCTCTCTCATAACGCTGGAACTTGGGGACATTCAGAGCTTTTCTCTTTTTTTCCAGGAGGAATTCACCGGAACTCAGTTCTGGCAAACTCCCGGGTGGGTGCCATTCTAAAAGAAAAAGGGAGGTGTTCATGGTGGGTTCTGGCACCCCTTTCCCCAGAAAAATAGCGCTGGGAGTGTGGTGATCACACAGGGTCCCCGGACGTTTCACCGTCTATTGATCCCTGTGCCACCACTTGATTTCTCGCTGCCACCACCCGGGCCCTACCTGGGACAATACTGAGTCCAGTCAGGTTTAAATTGGAACATAAACTTCTGTTTATTTATTGCAGTTTAACAAGCGTGTGGTTTCATAAACGGTATCGGTCCATTACAATCATAGGGTGCCTGTACAGACCTATAACTTCGCTACCTGCTCTCACTCATTAAACCACCTCTCAGATATTTACTTGTCTTCCTAGCTCCTAACTGTTCCTGACTCAACTTACTTCACTGCACTAACTCAACCTCCCCACAGACTCTATCCCAATTCACTCCCACTCCAACCAACCACCCAACTCCCAACAAACTCCTCTTTCCCCCCTCCCAGAGCTGGTTTTATAGTCCCTCTGACTCCACCCCCCAGGTTCTGATTGGGTAACTTGTTTAACTAATTCACCTCCAGCACTCTCATATGTTAACATCACAGGGACATCCAACTGAATGTTGGACGATTCAGGACTGACAAAGGACTTCTTCACGCAGCAGATAGCTAAACTGTGGGATTCACTCCCCCAAGAGGCAGCGATTGAAATTGAAATTGAAATGCTTTATCGTCACTTGTACAACTTGTATACAGTGAGATTACACAAGCACCCCCCCACTCAGCTCTCTTAGTCTTAATTCCCCTCGTTTACTGATGCACACCCACCAAACCTGAAAGTCCGTTGCCCTGTTGTTCTCTTTTCATTCAGCAGCCTAACAGGCCACGGATAGAAGCTGTTCTTTACCCTGTTGGTGTGACTAATCATGCTTCTATATCTTCTGCCTGAGGGCAGGAGATCAAGAAAGTGCCAGCCAGGGTGTGAATCATCCCTGAGAATTTTCCTCACTCTCCTGAGGCAACGTTCTTCCGCTGTTTCATCCAGTGGATTCACTGGACAGCCCATAATATCTTGTGCTGTATTCACCACCCTCTGTAGGCACTTCCTATCGGTTGATGTCAAACCAGCGTACCACACTCTGATGCAGTATGAAAGGACACTTTCTGTTGTTGACTGGTAGAAGGAGATCATCAAATTTTGATTGACATCGTTCTTTTGCAATATTCTGAGGAGATGGAGTCTCTGTTGGGCTTTCTTAACCACCTGAGTTGTATTTATTTTCCAAGTAAGTTCTTCACTGAGGTAAACTCCTAGGAATTTAAAGGAAGAGACTCTCTCCACACAGCCCTCCCTGATGTACAGTGGGGCTAGTTCTCCTCTCTTCCTCCGAAAGATGGCCACCAACTTAAAGATGGCTTTAGAAGACGATTAGACAGATTCATGGAGGATAAGACTATCTGGTGGCTACTAAATCTTGATGGCTATGTGCTGCCTCCACAACCTTTTCTCGAAAGTGCAGGAAAAGAGAGGGCTGTTGCGTTCAGCTCCTGCTTGCAGTCTTTCCTCTTGAGCACCTGGTTGGCTGCTTTAGAACAGGACGCTGGCCTGATCCACTGGCCTGATCCAGCAGGCTCTCATCTCTTGGGATCTTTCACTCTTTTCGGCTATTTGCATTAATCTCTGGGGATTTTTTTACTCGCTGCTCAGGCCCGACATCAGCGCCACTCTGGGAAAGCTGCAGCAAGTGCCAGTATCCATGTCACCAGGCCAAACTGCTGCCAGAAGCTTGCCAGGGCCACCATGGGTTGACCTTTCCAGCTCTTATGTCTTCATTTCTCCTATCCAGGTAGCTCCCTCTCAGCCTGTAATGCCAGGTGCCTTCTCTACAGAGGGCCACCAGCCTGTTGGCTCTGTTTAAAGGAGTCTTGGTTGCTTAAACCAGCCAGTCCTGCGCTAAGACTCTTGGGAACTCATCGTTGGTCCCTCTTCAACTGTTGTTGTTTAGTCATTTAGACGTGTCCCCATGGACCAGAGCATGCCAGGCACTCCCGTCTTCCACTGCCTCCCGCAGTTTGGTCAAACTCATGTTCGTAGCTTCGAGAACACTGTCCAACCATCTCGTCCTCTGTCGTCCCCTTCTCCTTGCGCCCTCCATCTTTCCCAACATCACAGTCTTTTCCAGGGAGTCTTCTCTTCTCATGAGGTGGCCAAAGTATTGGAGCCTCAACTTCACCATCTGTCCTTCCAGTGAGTACTCAGGGCTGATTTCCTTAAGAATGGATAGGTTTGATCTTCTTGCAGTCCATGGGACTCTCAAGAGTCTCCTCCAGCACCATAATTCAAAAGCAACTGTACCATTTTCAACTGTACCATTTTCCTTTTAAAAAATAAATACAGTGGTACCTCTGGATGCAAACGGGATCTGTTCCAGAGCCCCAATCGCATCCTGAAGCGAACGCAACCTGCGTCCGCGTATCTGCGTGTCGCGATTCGCTGCTTCCGCGCATGCACGTGACTTCATTTTGAGCGTCTGCACATGCGTGAGCGGCGAAACACGGAAGTAACACGCTCCATTACTTCTGGGTCGCCGCAGAGCACAACCAAAAAATACTCATCCCGAAGCTACTTCAACCCAAGGTATGACTGTAAATAAATTGATTTGGTTTTTCAAATTAAAGTTTTACAATCACATATCTAACATACATCATAACAACAAGATTCCAAAGAATCTCCTGGATTTCCCTCCTCCCCTTTATGGGTCCTGTCGTTAATTCATTTCCTCCTGCATCTTTTATAATAATCCAAATCTCCATTACAGTGGTACCTTGGTTTTCAAACATCTTGGAAGTCGAATGTTTCGGTTTTTGAACACCAAAAACCCAGAAGTGACTGCTTCGGTTTCCGAATGCTTTTCGGAAGTCGAACATGCCACGCGGTTTCTGTATTGAGTTTTCTGCAAGTAAATGCTTCCGGAAGTAAACACTTCGGTTTTCAAATGTTTCAGAAGTCGGAACAGTCTTCTGGAACAGATTACGTTCGAAAACGAAGGTACAACTCTATATCCAAAATTCACCATTAAACTACAAATTTTATTCCAATCCTACTAACGATTTTAACTGTTTACAATGATTTTTAATATAAATTATAATTTCCCCCCATTCCTTATTAAATTTTTGGTCTTCCTGTTTCTTTCAGTCATTTTTGCCATTTTGACCCAATCCATCAACTTAAATCTGCCATTCTCTTCTGGTCAGGACTTTGTCTTCTTTCCATCTCTTTCTGGTATGTCAAATTCAAGCCAGGGGCAAGCAACAGACACCAGGTGGATGTTTTGAAGGCCAAAGTGACCTTACCCAACTGTTGCAAGCTTTAAAAAAAGAATCTTGCTTTTTTAAGATTTGACTTTTGTGGGGCAGAAAGAGACAGAAATATCAGAATCTCCAATTATTATTAAAAAATATATTTTTGTTAATTTTTACATGAAATTTCCAAAAAACATACTACATATTTTCTTATCTGATTCAATGTTTTAGACTTCCATCAACCACATCTGAAGATTTTTCAGTCTTTATCGCTTAATCTGCATTTCATTACTTTCACTATTACTTTTAATAGTCCTTCACTAATACTTCTCTTCATACTTTTCTCTGCAATATTTCACATAGTCCTCCTTACAAAACTTCTTGCAATCCTACTAGCGTAATCTGTTGATTACAATTGCTTTTCAAATAGTTCACATATTTACTCCAGTCCTCTGAGAATCTCTCATCCTGCAGGTTTTGAATCCTTCCTGTCATCTTGTCTAATTCTGCATAGTCCATTAATTTCATCTGCCATTCCTCTTTCGTCGGTAATTCTTCTTGTTTCCATTTCTGTGCCAATAGTACTCTTGCTGCCGTTATTTCATATAAAAATAGTATTATTATTATTATTATTATTATTATTACAAGATTTCTGACTTCATCTCCTGGCTGGCATAAAGAGGAAGAACTGTTTGTCTGGGAGTGTGACGAAGAGGAGAGTCTGTCAGGTAGCTCCTTAGATGTGTGGGGAGACAGTCTGTTGTTTGGGAACTATAGGGCTCCCTGTAGAATTTCCTTCATCCAGAACAAGGTGACTTGTGAAAGGAGCAAAGCACAAAGACACCTGTGTGTGAGAATGGTGGAGTTTTGGTTCTCCAGAAAACCAAGGACCAGCCCCAAAGGTTTACACTAACTTGTGGCTCACTTAGTAAGAACGTGTTTTGTAGATGTACGCTGTTGTAAATCGTGGTGTATATGGGAACATTGGTTTTCATAACGTAGAAAGAAAGAAGGAACAAAGTGACATTTGGGGCTTTGAATTCTTTTCCCAAACTGCAAGCTCGGAGATGAAAGCGAAAACCCCTGATGGCCTTGCTTATATATCATGTTCAACAATGGTTTAATGTTTAATGTTTAATGTTAAACAATGGTTTAACATTAATGTGAGCACTGCTGGGTGCAAGTTGATGAAATTTGCAGGTGCTTTGCTTTTCCCTTGCTGTTAGTTTGCTGCCAGGAGCTATATCCTTATGCCTTAGCGTTATATCCGAACCCTGGTTTTATGTCTTGTTTGCCTCCAAACAAATCACGAGTTTTCCCCGACTCCTTTTCCTGTAGATCTTCCTATCTTGCTGTATCTAGGACTGAAGTTTTACGATTCTCATTCTTTCTTTTTTCTCTACCTGCTCCTGCAAAGATGACAGGAACATGGCAGAGATCACGGCACAGCATATCCAAGAGGAAAGCCCCGGGTTCGAAGAAATGTTCATGGCTTCCACCGGACGATCCCACGCAAGCCTGGCCCTCCAGAATGTGGTCGATGAATGTGAGTTCCATTCAAAATTGGATAGAGCTCCATTCTAAATTTGTTTCTTTGTTTTAAAGCGCATCTAAACTGCTCTGTGTTTTAAAGATCCCTAAATGGCATTCAAAAATATGAAAAAAACCAATAAAACGGTATCCTAAAAAACAGAATACGAGTTTCGCACGCCATAATACGCTAATAATAATATCTTGTTTTAAATGTTTTAGTTGTTTCTGAGTTGTTGTTTTTTCAAAATAATTTTTATTAGTTTTTAATTACAATAATCCAATAATAGCCTCATTATAACAATGCCAAATTATAATACAGTTACTAATACCAATCATTCAGATGCCAAATTATAAAATTTAGTCACCCCCCCCCTGCATGCTAGAATTGATGGTTTGATGATTTACTTTATTTCTGCGTTCCAAAATCTTATTAATTTCAACTACACTCCTGTCAAAATAACAATCCCTTATAAAATAACTGCAATATTAACGACTTCCGTTCGTATTGACACATTGTTCTTCCTGTTCTTCCTGTGTGTGGCAATTATTTTGCCCGTGATGTTTCTTCCTCTCCTTGTAAAATGTTTAGTCTATCTTTTCCCGGTTGTTGCTGTTCTCCATCCTGCCTTGGGCGGAGCTAACATCCCACTGTTGTTTCAGAAGTTCTCCATTGCTCCGCCCCTTGCTTTGTTGTTTTGCAACTTTAACAGCACCTGTAAAAATCACAATGTCCCAATAAATATCCTGTTTTCGCCATTTTTCCTCTCAGCCTGGGAAGGAGAGTGATCTGTGGAACTTCAAATAACTCAGTAATCACTTTCTTAAACAAGCATCACAAAGTGATTTACACAGTTAAAAACTCATTACTGTTTCTGAGTTTTTAATTGTGTAAATCACTTTGAGATGGTGGTTTAGAAGGTTATTAATAAATCAATGTTAATAATAACTAAAGTAATAATAGCAACAGGGACGCGAATGGCACTGTGGGTTAAACCACAGAGCCTAGCACTTGATGATCAGAAGGTCAGCAGTCCGAATCCCCGCAACGGGGTGAGCTCCCATTGCTCGGTCCCTGCTCCTGCCAACCTAGCAGTTTGAAAGCACGTCAAAGTGCAAGTAGATAAATAGGTACTGCTCTGGCGGGAAGATAAATGGCGTTTCCGTGCACTGCTCTGGTTCACCAGAAGCGGCTTAGTCATGCTGGCCACATGACCCGGAAGCTGTACGCCGGCTCCCTCGGCCAATAAAGCGAGATGAGTGCCGCAACCCGAGTCGGCCACGACTGGACCTAATGGTCAGGGTTCCCTTTAATAATAGCAACGGCAGGCCAAATGTCTGAAGAATGCCAAGGTCTGAAGTTGTTCACTAGGTAGGGGTTACTGTTGGTTTACCGGGAGAGGCAAGGTGGTAGAAAGTTTGGGGCGGCTGTTGTGTTCTGTAATTGATTTTTCTTCTTTTCCCTCACATCACATTTCTCTTTTATTTCAGCAGGGCATGTGTGGAAGAGAGAAAATGATGAGGAAGCCCATCAGGCGTTGGAGGAAGGCATTACATTTCCAGCTATGGTCGAGAACCTTGGGAATCAAGATGGGATAAAGATGCAGGCAGGAAACGAGGCAGATCAGGATTGGGGTGAAACTATTGGTTGTCTGAACAGCGGCTTCTTTGAAATCCCAGCCCATCCAGGAAAACATAAAGGAGGAAGAAGGAACGAGTGCCCGGCGTATTCGGAAAGCTTTAACGATGCACCAGGCCTTCAAATGCATTGGAAAACCCAGACAGGAGACAAACCGTATAAATGCCTGGACTGCGGAAAGAGCTTCAAGCGCAACTCAGAGCTTATTCGACATAAAAGAATCCACACCGGAGAGAAACCTTTCAAATGCCTGGAGTGCGGGAAAAGCTTCACTCAGAGCAGAAACCTTACTTCACATCAGAGGAGTCACACGGGAGAGAAGCCTTATAAATGCCTGGAGTGTGGAAAGTGTTTCAGCCAGGCTGGGATTCTTACTTCACATCAGAGAAGCCACACTGGGGAGAAACCATATCAGTGCCTGGAGTGTGGAAAGTGCTTCAGTCAGAGCGGGATCCTTACCGCACACCAGGGAATGCACACAGGACAGAAACCATTCAAGTGTCTGGAGTGTGGGAAAAGCTTTCGCCAGCAGATCCACCTCACCTCCCACGAAAGAACGCACACCGGAGAGAAGCCCTTTAAATGCCAGCAGTGCGGGAAAAGTTTCCGCCAGCAGATCCACCTTACTTCCCACGAAAGAACGCACACCGGAGAGAAACCGTTCAAATGCCGGGAGTGCGGGAAGAGCTTCAGCCAGAGCTCCCACCTTATCCGACATGAAAGAATCCACACCGGAGAGAAGCCGTTTAACTGCCTGCTGTGCGGGAAGAGCTTTGGCCACAGCGCGGAACTCATTCGACATGAAAGGACTCACACAGGGGAAAAGCCCTTCAGGTGCCAGGTTTGCGGGAAGAGCTTCAGCCGGAGCTCGGAACTTATCCGACACGAGAGAACCCACACGGGAGAGAAACCGTTCAAGTGCTTGGAGTGCGGGAAGGAATTCAGTGACAGCACCAACCTCATCAGGCACCAAGTCAGCCACACGGGAGAGAGACCGTATAAGTGTCCGGTGTGCGGGAAAAGCTTCAGCCAGAGCAGGAGCCTGACTTCACATCAGAGAACCCACACCGGGGAGAAGCCATATCAGTGCCTCGAGTGCGGGAAGTGCTTCAGCCAGAGCGGGATCCTTACTGCGCACCAAGGGATGCACACAGGGCAGAAGCCGTTCAAGTGTCCCGAGTGCGGGAAGAGGTTCCGCCAGCTCATCCACCTCACTTCCCACAAGCGGATCCACACAGGAGAGAAGCCCTTCAAATGCCTGGAGTGCGGCCGGAGCTTCCGCCAGCACATACACCTCACCTGCCACGAGAGGACGCACACTGGCGAGAAGCCCTTCAAGTGCATGGAATGCGGCAAAAGCTTCAGCCACAACTCCATCCTCATCTCTCACGTGAGAACCCACACGGGAGACAAACCCTTTAAATGCCTGGAGTGTGGGAAGAGCTTCACTTGGAGCACGCTCCTTATTAGACACGAGAGAACCCACACGGCGGAGAAGCCGTTCAAATGCCAGCAGTGCGGGAAAAGCTTCCGCGAGAGCTCGCTGCTCAACAAACATCAGAGAAGCCACACCGGGGAGAAGCCGTTCAAATGCTTGGAGTGCGGAAAGAACTTCACTTCGAGCACGCTCCTTATAAGACACCAGCGGGTTCACACAGAGAACCATTTCAGTGCTTGGAGTTTTGAAAGAGCTTCGGCCAGCGCTCAGAACTTCCTAGACATCAAAGAATTCAAGGAGGAGATGATCCACTGCAACGATGAAAACAGTGGAGCAGTTGTCATGCAATAAGCCTTGTTGGGCTCCAGGAATTATTCATGTTGTGGGAAATTTATATATACTGCAGCTTCTGCAAGGGATCAGTTCGCAGCTAATCAGAAATCATGAAAATGATTGTAGCAAAGAAAGAGCTTCCGAAATTGCAGTCTCCTCTTCAGTTGCATAGATTTTAATGAGTTTTCGCCTGCACAATCATAAAATCTGGCAATTCTTCCAGGCACTACAGACGTCCTGATTCCTTGAAGGCGTAGAGCAGAGGGAAGAAGGTCTCCTAATCTTACGTTGTTGTTTTTTAAGCGTGTATATTTCCTATTGTGCAATCTAAGAAATAGTACTTTCATGTTAGGCCGCCACCAAGCAAACTTCTGTGATGTATGAACACTGCTATGTTCCTCTGCTGCCTGTCATTTAATGGAAGTCACTCTCCTATCTCTGGTCCTTTGTCTTCCACATGACTCTTTTTAAAAATATTGTTTTTGCTAGATGGTTCTGTGCATCATTCGAGGAGCTGGTCACCCTTCAGGTATAAGAATGTGTGACAGAAGAAGAGACTTATTCACCTCTTGCGGGGGAAACGGCAGGTGGATACATCACTTTTAAGACTAATAGTTTTACTGTCGGCTGAACTTTTGTCAGGAAAGACTGAGTTGTGAGGTGGACATAGGTGGTGTTGCTTGTGCAGACCAAATCCTAGTCAGCATGTGTTTGGCTAGATGTATCTGTGTTTCCATCAACGGAGAGAAAAATACCCTTCAGGGAATTTCTGTCATGTGAAAAGAATAAAAACTGTCTTGGTTAATTTGTGTTCTGGAAGACCCCATAAATGGAGAGTGAAAATCCTGAGGGGAATTTCTGTCATGTATAGGGGGAAATGTCTGGGAGAATCTGGATGTATGGCAACAGTGCCGTTTTTTGTGATCTTCCTTAAAAATAGCACAAAAACTCTTTCAGCAAAATTTTGGGCAAAACTCAAAAAGCTCAACAACTTTGGCAAAAAAAACAAAGCAAAAAACCAACCTCAACAACTTTTGTTTCCGGATTTTCGCCTTTTGAAATATGGCATCCCTAGTCACGTAACAAAAAGTATGAAACTCTTGGTGGCTCTGTCTTATGGAGAGGAAAAATCCTGAGAGGAATTTCTGTCACGTGACAAAAAAAGAAAGAATAGAAGCAATCTTATGACTGTGCCCCGGAAGCCTCTATCAATGGAGAGGAAAATCCTGAGGGGAATTTCTATCTCGTGATAAACAGAATAAAAACTGTCTTGGGGACTCTTTGTCATAGAAGGCTGAGAGGAGAAACTGGTCAGAAAGCAAGACAAAAACCTTACTGACTTTCTCCAGCAGTAACAGAACAGATCTAGGAAACATCCACTCCATTCAGATAAAACTTAAGTCTTTTGTCATCTGGTGACCAAACTTTGTAGTGACCCTGTCAACACAAAAAAAATATCTTTTTACACCTTCATAGCAGAGAAGGAGATTTGACAAATCCCTCTCCTTGTTCCCTACTTTAACATATTTTGGTGTCAGGCAGATCTCTTTTTTATTCTCCCCAAGCCTATTAATGTCATTCGATATTATTTTACCGTAATGTAACATATTTTATTTTAGTGTCTGGCGATCAATGGCAATTTAGTTATTGGTTTTTAGCTTTTGTAGGGGGGTGTTGAGTCCTGGCGGGGTTGCGGGTGGCTCCCTTGTGCGTTTTTACGCTGGGTTGGATTTTATTGTTGGAATTGTTGTACCTGCTTGCATTTAAAATTTTGTTTTACACTATTACTGTATGTTGGCTTGAAAAATATCTGTTATCGGGCAACTAATAAGTGGGAAGAATAAATAAGTAAACAGATAACTGGCCCTTGTACACTTCTCTCCTGGGCAGCCTGTGAAAGGACAGGCTCAATATTGTATTTTATATCCAGCCCTTCCTCCCAAAGGATTCATAGAATCACAGAGTCACATAGGGGCAACCAAGGTGTCAAATATGGCCTGGAGTTTCTCAAGATTTTCTACCCACAGATCTCAAAGTCCCCAAATGGCAGTGGGTGGAGATGGGGCTTAGTATAATTGACTAGCTTGTGTCAGAAAGAGTGAGAAAAGGGAGGAGGTTGTGTCTGTGTGAGAGAGGGAAGAAAGAGAGAGAGAAAGAGAGAGAGTGAGAGAATGGAGGAATAAGGCAAGAAAGGAATGTGAGAAAGTGAGAGAAAAGGAAGGAGGTTGTGTCTGAGAGAGAGGGAAGAAAGGAATGTGTGAGAAAAAGAGAATGGAGGAATAAGGCAAGAAAGGAATGTGAGAGAAGGTAGGAAAGGTGTGTGAGAGAGGAATGTGTGTGGAAAAGTGAGGGAAGGAAGAATGTGTGAAAAAGAGGAGGGAGAAGGAGTGTGAGAAAGGAGGAGGAATATGTGTGAAAAAGAAGTGTGAGGAGGAATGTGTGAGAACTTGTATAATTGTTTGACTTGTTTTAGTTTTTATTAAGTAATTTGTGTTTTCATGTTGTGCTTTTATCCTGAGGATATAGGGTGATATACAAATTTAATAAATATGATAATAATGATTATGATTGTGATGTCTGAGTGGAGGGAGCTGTATGTGAGAGAAATGGGGGAGTATATGTAGGAAAGAGAGAAGGAAAGGAGGAAGTGTGTGAGAGGAAGCTTGTGAGAAAGGAGGAATACGTGTGTGAGAGGAGGGAGGAAGGGGGTGTGTGTGAGAGAGAAGGAAGGAAGGACAGGGCCCAATTGGGCCTCCCTTTCGCTTGGTGGTCCCAGGGCAACTGGCAGTTGGGGGCCAAACGGTCTTGTTATCCCAGAGCAGGGAAGCGAGAGAGCCAGAGATGGGGCCACGGCGGTCCCCTTCCCCTTGCTGAAATATTTTCATGGGATCCAGGGAGTGTAACCCTCAAGGTCTTCTTTGTTGGCAATCACTCGTAAGCCGGGTAAGATTGTCTTCCATGAATATGGTCTACACACTGTGATAGGAATTTTATGGTCTTAGATATATAGTAATGTTCATAACTGCACATACATAGATCAGCACAGGAAAGCCAACCTGGAACCATTTTGATTCCTAAACTGACCAAATCCTTTCTCTGCAAGGTTACCCCATTGTCTCTTTCCTCACAAATCCTGTCTCAAGGATATGCCTGTTTGAATAAGGTGTGAGCCTGTGACCTGGCCCAGGAAATAAGTATTTTACCACTACAAAAGAATGGCCAGGCTCCCCAGGAAATCCAATCAAGTAACCTGCTAGACAGGAGATAAACAAGGACAAGAGAAAAACAACATTTAAATTTCTGTGATGTAGGTGGGATGTATCTGAGGGGTGGTCTTAGATTACACCCCTTCTGTGATGTATGCATAATGTTTCTGGGGGTGGTCCTGATCTAGAGAATGGGAATTTCAAAAGTCTTTATAAGGCCTTGCAGGCCATTGTTCTGGGTCCTCTTCCTCTCCTGCGTGTGAGGGGAGCACCCTGTTGCAACAGATCAATAAAGATCAAGCTTACTAGCTGCTTTGCTTCTCAATATTCTCTGGTTGGCCTCTGTTATTTTCTCCTACCAATAGGGAACCTATGTAAGGACTCTATATGGGCTCTTGGATACCCCATAAGGGAAAAGGGCATATTTTTATTTACAACAGATGGCAACCACGAAGGGACTTTTGGTTACCCGGATTCTGGAAGCGAGGAAGGACTGGTTATCCAGCGCGCACCAGGCAGTTTGCCAGGAGGAATAGCCAGTCTTCCATCGGTCCCAGGGTCTGGAAATAACTGGAGTTTCAGCGGGGCTAACCAGAGGAAGCAATGCTTGATCAGGCCAGCCTTAAACAACCAGTCAAGAGATCGTGGGATCACCAGGAACAGCGCATGCGGAAGTGAGTATTAAGTAGGAAACACGGGTAGTGGGTTGGGGTCTCTAAACCACAGCAACCAAAATTCTTTAATTCTTCCTTTTCCCTTCAAATCTAAAATTTCTACTTTTTTCCTCATCTAAAAATTGCCTTCTCCTTTCTGTCCCCTCAATCTCAACACCAGCCCTAGCCCTTCGGAGTATGCCCAGGCAAAAGTTGTGTGTGACTTCTTTCATTTCCCTTCTACAGTCTATATGCTGACCTATTCCTTCGGAGTTTTGCCCAGAAAAAGGTCGTGCTTTTTCTTCTGTACTGAAAACTATAACTCCCAGGTGCAGCCGCACCTCTGCCATGGCGATCTTTGTTAGAGATGACCTGTGAGCAGAGAAAGCAAGGGCACCTGATTCCTTTCCTTCTTTGTCATTTCTGAGTCCCAATCTGGCACTGCGCTACGCAAGCGTCCAGTAGGGAACTCTCAGGTTAGATTGTAAGAGGCAGGAGGTTGCTGTGGGCTCCCTGGCTGAGTAATGACCAAAGGGGGGGGGGGTTTGAGATCGCTGACCGCACTGTTAGCTTAGTAGCCAGGAAAGGCCAACAGCTGTACCAGCCTAGTAAGTCAGGCCAGACGAACGGCGGTGTGTCACAGTACTAATTCTCGGAGTTGTCCAAATTGAGTGTACTGTGGGTTATTTATTGTGTTTCCTGAAAAGTGGGGATAAAACCCCGACTGCAGTATAAAAGTAAAAGCTAGCGCTATTAAAATTCTTAAAATGGGTGCACCTCAATCAAAAGAAATGAACCCACAGACTCCTGATGGGAAAGAAGCCCAGTTGGTGCTTACTTCCCGCCTGGACTTTAAGAAACGTTTTTCCTGTGTTTAAATTGTACTTAGGTAACATCCAGCAGCTGCTTATCTTAAATGTGCCATCTAAAATAAAAATGCAAGCTTGCTCCAAGTTCTAAATCTAAGGAAGCCATGTTGAACCTTATCAGTCTTAAAACAAGACAAAATGGAGAATGAAGTGTGCAAATGTTTGTTATTTGAGAGAGGCTCAAAAGAGTCTTCCTCCTTGTATGTACTTAATCATTAAGCATATGCCTATGAAAGTATGGTCTTCCTTCTAAGAAAAATATCTTGAGTCCAGTTTTAACTTTGATTTGGTTGGACAGAAGAGTTATTGTAAGGCTCCTGATATCAGTCTCTATAAGACTTCCTGGCCTCTTTTCTTAGAAAATGCCCCCCCCCCCCTTGTTTCATTCTGTCTCTTTCAGGTTTTTTTCCCCTTCTCCTTCTTATTCTGTGCCAGGTAAATTTACTCCCGAGTAAGCTTCCTTTAAAGGAAACTGCAAGGGGGGGGCATAGATTAGGCTTACTATTCCTCTGCAAGTTCAGGAAAAATTGTCACTTTTGTATTCCTTTTAAATCAAATCTATGGCTGTTTTAACTATGCTTTATAAAAGATTCGCTCCCTATCTTAGGAAAAATGTTCACTTCAATCTTCCTTTAAAGATCATTTCTATAGGAACTTGCACTCTCTAGTCTAAGGAAGTAAACTCTCACTCAAACTAGCTTCAAGATCTGCTAAAAGGGTTCTGTGTAAAGTTGGGTACCTTTATTTTCCTATTCCTTAGTACATGTGCATGCTTGCATGATAGGAGCATAGATGTTTCCTTTCCCAGTTGTGCATCTGTGCTTAAATGTGTGTGTCTCTTTGGTAGTACTAATCTTGCTGTGAAATCTTGCTATGAACCCTGTATTTTAGGGTTGGACTAGATGACCCCAGGTCCCTTTCAACTTTCCCAATTTGTAGCTGATGTGTTGAAATTCAGCCCAGATTTGCTCTTTGTTTTTTAAAAGGTGTGAGGTGAAGCCATGATGTTTGAAGCAGAACTGGTGATATCAGGCATTTAAGTGATTACAGTGTTTATCGTTTTGTCTATTTACAAAAATCAGACTTAAAAGTCTACTCGAAGTTTAAGCACATACAAATGAATAATCAAGTAGAATTAGCCTTGACCAATCCTGTAAATAAAGGGCAGTAAAATTTGTCTGCAAATGGTAAGGCTGAAATGACTGAGAATGTTAAAAAAAATAATCCTATGAATTCTAACTCTCTGGCCATTTTTACTCATAAATAAGAGAGCGGTTGATTGTTCCGCGAATGACCAGATAAAATGACCAATAATGATAGCCCTTTCCTGTACATAAAGGAAGCACTCCTTTTGCTTGGGCTGAAATTGCTAGCTTTGGTGAATACTTAAATTGCTGAGTTTCTCTTTTTTTGTTTTAAAATCTAACCCTATTTTTAAAATCTACTCCTTACCTTTCCCTTCCTTATTCTAATTGAGCCAAAAGATGCAACATTTCAATGGTATAAAAGGTTTGCTGAGACATGAACTCTGCACATGCACAGAGGCTAGATCAGCTTACAAAAAAGAGAGAGCGAGAGAAAGGAGGGGGGGGAGAGAGAAGGTTTGGAGAGCGTGAAACCTACACAAATTTCCTTATGTAAAACTTGGAACCATTGAGGGAAATCACCCTTAATGTGTTTTGCTCCAGGGGCTACTTAAGACAAAAGAGTTAAGTACTGGACATGCCAAATTCTTTTCACAGGTAAATTTCAAAGCACTCCCACTGTGAGTTCCTCTCTTGAGTAGTTTCTCCCCCCCCATGGGATTTAAATTTTATAAGTTTTTTTTTGGTGTGTGTGTATAAGCCTATGCATTTTAGGAACAGCATTTCCTGACAGACCTCTCACATGAAATAATTTTCCCTTTTAACAGAGTGTCCTTTCTTTTCTCCCACAGCACAAATGATAATGAGGGGATGCAAACAGTGATTTAAATACTCTATAAAAAGTAATTGCATTTGTTTTTCTTTTTGTCTTTCTTCCCTTAAAGGCAAACAGTCACTTTCTTTCTGTTCAGCAAAACAAGTCTGAATCCCTGCTATATTAGTGACTTCCCTCTATCTCTTTGCGGCTTTGACATTTTTTTTAGGTTACAAATAATCTGTTTTCGTTTATTAAGTTTGTTTTATCAGTTCTTCCATTATATATATGAAATTAATCAAAGCACAACCAAACATTATTTATGGAATTGTATTTGTCTACCTTTTTGCCTGAGCATTTATTAATTCTGTCATTTTGGCTAGTGCAAGGTACTTGCACAACTTTAAAATTGCCATTCATTTTTTCTTGGTATTAACTCATTTCCCAGTATTCCGCTATTAACATTACAGCTGATGTTGTCACATCAAGAAACACTCTTTTATTTTCATTTGGGATGTTAGAATGCCAAAACAGATTACTTCAGGTTTCTTATTAATTGTGTGTCTTAGCATTTATTTATTTTTGGTTCCTCATAGGTCATTTTGTGTGTGTGTGTTTTATTTTGGGGACATGTTCATCACATGTTGAAAGTCAGTTTCATGAAGTTCTTTTATCAGATAGCACATGGTGAATTTTAAGTTTTCCCCCCATTGTTTTCCTTTTTTTTAGTCCAGTAGTAATCTGCGTGGTTTTGATAATATATTTAATAATAATTCTTTTCTAAATCTGATGTCTTTGTGTCAAGTTTGTTTTCATCTGACTGGTAATCTAATTTTTTGCTTTCTTTTGTATTTTTTAACCTTTGTATTTTTTCAGTCAGGTAGTAATCTGTGCTGTTTTTGATAATATCTTTGTATTATTTAATAATAGTTCTTTTCTGAATCTGATGTCTTTGTGTCAAGTCCGTTTTCATCTAACTAGTAATCTAATTTTTTGCTTTCTTTTTATTTTTTAACCTTTGTTGTATTTTTTGCAGTTTTCTTTCTATACATGTGGAGTAATTTTTTATTTAATAATATGAAAAAACAACAACAACAAAAAAACTAAGTGAAGGAAAGCAAACAAACTTAGCAGATAATAACAGTAATTATATGAAAATGTGATAATAATATTAAAATGAGTAAAATGCTTAACGTGCTAAGATAACTCAAGGAGATGGGGGGGGGGCTTTTGCCCCTTCCTTTTCTAACTCTGTCTTTTAAGTCCCAAAAAAAAAACCCCTGCCCCCTTACAGGATGTCACTTCTACAGATGTGTTACTACAGACCTATGATGAAAAAGCTTCGCCACCACCTGCAGCAACAACAGACACCAAAGTTTTCAAAGTGCCCACAGCTATCTCTTTCAAAGGATATAGACTGATGGGGGAGTGGGGCTGACAAAGGGGGGAGGAGTTGAATTGCAAGGACATTTTCTCACTTTTGAACCTTAAGACTGTGCTCCAGGATTGAGAAGATCACAATTGTCTCAAGATATGCAACTGATATTTAATTCGTTTTTTTTGTATTATGTGTTATTACGTAGGAATGTTGAAATGTGTCTGTGACAGTGTGTTATTTCCACAAAGGGGGGGGGTATTTTTGCGTGTAATTGTTTTTATGTTTAATGTCTTATTGCTTACACACCAATGGAGAATTCTCATGCATTTTATACTTTCTAATAGCTCACGCTATTGCGTAGTCCAATGTTTAGATTGTCCCACCTGGCACTATGCCAACCTTCCCTACCCATTTTAAATGTGCTAAAACTCGCTTTACCAAAGAGAAGCTGATAAGATACATGAAGGTGCATATGCTTTGGTTTAGCAGGAATGATCCCTTATAGAGTTAAATTGACTTATTTGGACAACTGCCCTTTTAAGAATGGTTTTCTTTTAACAGATTGGTTTGAAGAGTTGAGAACCATTGGGGCAAGAAATTCAAATTGGACTCAGTTTGAATTGGGCGAGTGTATCCAGGCTGGAATTAGCTTTTTGGTCCTTTAAGTGCAAGTGAGCAACTTCCCATGTGTGCAAGACCACAGCCTATAATAAAATCCCATAGCTAAAGGCCAAGGCAAAGGCATGTCCCTCACGAGATGTCCAAACCTGTGCCAGCTATGGTGAATGCCAGGCAACATGGTTAATTGAAAGCCCTGAGGGGATTCAACAGACAGGATGTGTTGCTGTAGCACTATGCCGGTGTGAGACCACAAAAGAGCTAGCTTGACACCTGAGAACACACAAAAATGGCGAAGGACAAAACACCAACTGCATTTTTCAGTCATTAGTGGACCTTCCTGCTAGGTGTAAAGCATAGAACACTATTGAGTAAATGGTCTGTCCCAAAGTGTTAGAATGCCACAAGTAATTTAGTAGCAAAACACATGTGTTATTTTTATATGATATATTCATACAAAGACATCCATTTACAACATATGATGTTATTATTTGTGGGGCAAAAATTTTTAAGAAAAATTCTAGCCCCAAAGGGGGGAATAATGTGATAGGAATTTTATGGTCTTAGATATATAGTAATGTTCATAACTGCACATACATAGATCAGCACAGGAAAGCCAACCTGGAACCATTTTGATTCCTAAACTGACCAAATCCTTTCTCTGCAAGGTTACCCCATTGTCTCTTTCCTCACAAATCCTGTCTCAAGGATATGCCTGTTTGAATAAGGTGTGAGCCTGTGACCTGGCCCAGGAAATAAGTATTTTACCACTACAAAAGAATGGCCAGGCTCCCCAGGAAATCCAATCAAGTAACCTGCTAGACAGGAGATAAACAAGGACAAGAGAAAAACAACATTTAAATTTCTGTGATGTAGGTGGGATGTATCTGAGGGGTGGTCTTAGATTACACCCCTTCTGTGATGTATGCATAATGTTTCTGGGGGTGGTCCTGATCTAGAGAATGGGAATTTCAAAAGTCTTTATAAGGCCTTGCAGGCCATTGTTCTGGGTCCTCTTCCTCTCCTGCGTGTGAGGGGAGCACCCTGTTGCAACAGATCAATAAAGATCAAGCTTACTAGCTGCTTTGCTTCTCAATATTCTCTGGTTGGCCTCTGTTATTTTCTCCTACCAATAGGGAACCTATGTAAGGACTCTATATGGGCTCTTGGATACCCCATAAGGGAAAAGGGCATATTTTTATTTACAACAACACACACACACACACACACACACACACACACACACTTAAAAACAGCAACTATCTAAAGTTTCAGTGGAACATTTCATACAGATTTTTTAAATTCATGTTCACATTTATACCCTACCTTTCATCCAAGGGCCTCATGGTAATTATAATCCTGCAGCAGCCCATGAGGAAGTCAGAAGCATATACAAAAAGTTGCCGGTGTGTTATAGTGGTTAGACTGCTGGACTAGGATTTCAGAGACCTTGGACCATTATATTTTTATATATCCTGTAGTAAGCCACCCAGAGTGGCTGGGGAAACCCAGTCAGATGGGCAGGGTATAAATTATCATCATCATCATCCAACTAAGTATACATTCACACCATACGTGTAAAGGGCTGCTTTACACAGTCATTTCCCCCCAAAATTCTGAGAGACAGAGTTTGCTAAGGGTGCTGAGAATTGATAGTGGGGCCCCTATTCCTATTGCAGTATTTGGTTTCCAGACCCTTGATCATCTTGATCACCCTTCTCTGCAGACGTTCTAACTTGTCAATATCCTTCTTAAACGTCGGTGCCCGGACCTGAACACAGGACTCCAGTTGGGTTTTGGCCAGTGCAGAATAGAGTGATGCTATTAGGTACTTTTCTTGATCACTACACTATAAGTTTGTTGATGCAGCATGGAAAAGCATTGGCCTTTTTTGCTACTGCCTCACACTGTTGACTCGTCTTAAGCTTAAGTCTGCTAAGACCCCAAGATATTTTTATCAGCCAAACACACATTGACTTGGCAGTGAAACCTCGTCGAGTCCAGTGGGATTTACTTCTGAGCAGACATGCAGAGGATCGCACGGAGAAACTTTCTGTGTCAAGTCCTTCATCCTCTTGTCCGTCCATCTCTATTGATGCATACTCCTTTTTCTGTGTGGCTCACATCACACATTTCACAGTGAGGGGAAAATGGGTAGAGGCAGGTTTTTCTCCCCATAACACCAGAACCCATGGCTCAGGAGTTGGACAACTCCATACCCTCCAACATTTCTCCAATGAAAATAGGGATGTCCTAACGAAAAGCAGGGCATGCCGGGATCAAATCGGAAACCAGGACGGCTTCCGTAAATCTAGGACTGTCCCTGGAAAACAGGGACACTTGGAGGGTCTGCACTGAGTAAAAGTTATTTGTTATTTAAACTCTAAACAAAGGCGGTCTTGCATAGTTTTTATAGGAGGAAAAAGGGAACCAATTAAAGGGTCAAATTAAAGGGCTCTCTTCCGCATAACTCTGTAAATGGGGACTAGATTTTAACTCATACAAATGAAACCCCAGGCCTGTTTTTGCTGTCCTGGAATCTTCCTCTGGCTCCCCTACCAGGCACCAGAGCCCAGCATTGCAAACCGCCTCTCCTTTCTTCTCCTTCAGTGCTGTAGACTCCTTAGGCCACGGGTGTCAAACACAAGGCCCGCGGGCCGAATCCGGCCAGCCAGACCTCGTCATGTGGCCCGTGTAGCCGCCGCCGGCCGCCAGCCTTCACCTTTTATTCTCACTTCTTTTTTTTTACACAAGAAAGCCGCCTCTTCAGCGCATGCGCGGCAGCCTACAAGCCAGAGAACGTCTGCCCTCTAGCGGCGCCGGCCGTTCTACACAGGAAACCTCCACTTTACATGTCCTTTACATAGTCCTACAGATACAACCGGCCCTTTGAGGGTGACCAAACTGCTGATGCGGCCCCCGATGAATTTGAGTTTGACACCCCTGCCTTAGGCTGAGCCAAATTATATGGCTAGCCCAAGAAGCCTTTGGCCTCCAAGCCCCTCTGCCCTTCCTTCTGGATCTTCTTTCCCCATCCTCTTCCTCTGTCTTTTTCTGCCTGACTCCAGGAGCACCAACAGCTCCAACTAACTCTGCTGAATAGCACCTGGCTATATATACACTTCCTTGGGGCAACCCAGCCAATCACAGCGTTTCACTCAGAATTCTAAACCAGCAACCGCCAATCAGAATACACATCGCTCCAGCCCCTCCTCAGCTGTCCGTCAAAGTTCCCACAGTGACAGTTAAACGGACTTGCACCTGACCAGAGAGAAGACTTGCCCCGTCAAACACATTGCAATAACAAATGCCGGAACTCGTTGCACGGTTTAGGCAGGTTTTCTTCCCAGTCAATCATATTTGTATATTTGAGCCCTAGAAGGAAAGGGGAATATGATCCCTTCCTTACCAAAGGATTTATGCCTGAAAATTGAAGGAAGAAACAGTTCCGATAAATTCATGATTGATGTTTTATCATGGGCGTAGCCAAGGGGGGCAGGGAGGGGCAGCTGCCCCCCCAACAAATAGAAATGAATAAAAAATACATAGCTAACTGAGGTTCTGCCCCCCAACAAAAGGCCTGCCCCCCAACAAAAACCCTGACTATGCCCACGTGTGAGGTATAAATTATTGTTGTTATGATGATGATGATGATGATGACGCAGGAGAGAAACTGAGCAGCCTCTTTTCACGTTCAGGAAACCAAAAAAGTAGTTCCCCTCCAGCTCCGGAACTGAAAAGCTGCACAGCTACGTTCCCCTCTTCCCTCCGCAAGGCTCTTTCCTCTCCTGCCCCTACACAGATTTGATAAGAGTTCAGAGTAGAGGCAGGAGGGGAGGAAGATCCTTTAAAACCCAATCAGGGGTTTTGGGGGGCACTTTGTAGTTGGATGGGTGTGGATTTTTTTGGGGGGAGGGGGTTCTTCCTCCTTTTTATTTTTAAAGAGCTCCTTCACCCGTCCACCGCTGCCCCGCAAATCCATTTCCTCCCACCCCATATATTGCAGTCGGGGCTTTCCAGGCAGTCTGGCAGATCAATGCAGCTGAGTGGGGGCCCCATTTTGCAGCCCACTTGCATGGATCAGCACCACCACCCCATGGTGGTAGAGTTGGAAGGGACCCCTCAGGGTCATCCAGTCCAGCCCCCTGCATTGCAGGAATCAACGGAGGTACCCCATCCAATTTGAAACCATACTGGACCCTGCTTAGCTTTGCAAATATGCCAGCAGTTTTATTGCTGCGCCACTTCCCCCCAATGCATCCTCCTCCTGCACCTCTTGGATCCAGGCCTCCACTCCACCCATCAGCCTTGCCAAAAAATGTCACTGGGCCTGTTTCCCTCCCTGGAAGACCAAGGAGTGTGCCCCCCCCATTGTCTCTCCCACCTTTCAAAACTTCCTGCCTCTCTAGGAACAAGAGCTCAGTCCATTTAACCATTGGATGGCTGAGCTGCAGCAGCCTTCTGTCTCCCACTCTGATTTTGTGTTTGTGTGTGTGGTTTTTAATTCTGCTTGGTTTAAGAACATGAGAAGATCTCTGCTGAGATCAGGCCAGTCTAGTCCAGCATTCTGGTCCCAGCCTCAATGGGAAGCCCAAAAGCAGGTTCTGAGTGCGACAACACGCCCAATTTGTGGCTTCCAGCAACTGGTGTTCAGAAGCAGCGTTTACTGCCTCTGACAGGGAGGTAGAACATATCTGAATTTGTACCTAGATAGCTCTTTCCTCCACGAAATTGTCTACTTCTGTGTCTAATCCATACCTGCCTCTTGCTGGAGTTCCATAGTTTAACTATGTGCTGCACAAATCACAGAATCATGAGTGGGAAAGGAACCCGAGGGTCATCTAGCCTGACCCTCTGCAATGCAGGAATCTCAAGGCATCCATGGCAGATGGCCATCCAATCTCTGCTTAAAAACCTCCAATGAGTCTCCACCACTTACCAAGGGAGTCCGTTCCACTGTCGAACGTTTTTTAATGTCACAAACCTCTTCCTGGTATTTTGTTGGAACCTCAAAAGCCATGGGTTCGAGTCCTACCCTCCACAGCAGGAGAAAACAAGCGTGCTCCACCTTCCATGAGATATCTGAAGATGTCTATCCGATCTCCTCTCAGTCTCCTCTTTTCCAGGCTAAACAGACCCAGTTCTGGGTGCCACAATTTAAGAAGGATGTTGAGAAGCTGGGAGGTGTGTAGATGATGAAGAGTCTGAAAACCAAGCCTGAGAGGAATGGTTGAAGGAGCTGGGTATGTTTGGCCTGGAAAAGAGGAGACTGAGAGGAGATACGATTCTATGACTGATGCCGCCTGCTGAGGCCCCCATGCCTTGCCACCCATCTTCTGAGGAACCCACAGTAACACTTAAGTGTGTGTGGGGGGGGAGGGAGCAATGCCACCCTGTCTGTACCCCTTCACTGGTGCAGAAGATGCCATCTCTTCCTCCTGGTCCTTGACAGTGAAGGCATTCTCTTTGTGGGACCCACATCGTTTATTGAATTCATCCTGTTCTGTTATGCCTGGAACAGTTTTGATCTGTTTCATAATTGCATACAGTGCTTTTTTCTGGATAGGACGCAGGGGTACGCATACCCCCAGGGCCGTCTTTAGCATATGCGGCGCCGGGGTGCAAAGATCCACCCAGTGCCTCCAAATGTTCATCTTGCTACTCCTGCTGCCGCCTCCTCCCAAGTAGTAATAAATGCTACTTTACTGAGGGAAGACGGGGGGTGTGCGGTGAGGGAGGGAGACGCTGCCTTCCCGCAGCAGAGCCTGGGGGTGTGCGGTGAGGGAGGGAGGGAGGCTTGGGAAGGAAGTTGCACACCAGCCAGCCGTATACCGTATTTTTTGCTCTATAAGACTCACGTTTTCCCTCCTAAAAAGTAAGGGGAAATGTGTGTGCGTCTTACGGAGCGAATGCAGGCTGCGCAGCTATCTCAGAAGCCAGAACAGCAAGAGGGATTGCTGCTTTCACTGCGCAGCGATCCCTCATGCTGTTCTGGCTTCTGAGATTCAGAATATTTTTTTTCTTGTTTTCCTCCTCCCAAAACTAGGTGCATCTTGTGGTCTGGTGCGTCTTATAGAGCGAAAAATACGGTAGTTGGCGGGGCGCAGCTTCCATCCTAAGCTTCTGCAGGGATCGCTCTCCTCCCGCGGAGGTTTGGGAGGCAAGCTGCACGTCCGCCAGCCATATGGTTGGCGAGGTGCAGCTGGCGGGCGTGCAGGGAAAGGGGAGGCCGCCGGCAGAGCTGCAAAGCTCCCCCACTCCCTGGGGTGCTCCTGAGAGGCCAAAACAAACTACTAAGCCCTATGGGAAAGATGGCTCTGCATACCCCTAAACATTTTGTGAATCTTTGTACTTTTGTCCATTTACTGTATTTAGTTTTCCCAACTTGAACTATAAAATAGTGATTTTCTTGAGTCCAAAGAGAGTACCCCTAAATATTTTTTTTAGAAAAAAAGTACTGATTGCCTATTAAATGGTTGTAATCTGCCCTCCCTGTGACCGTACGGTGATGGGCAGGGAGGAAACCTTAGGAAATTTAAAAAATAATATTCATTTCCCCTTTCAAACGAGGAGCAATTACTGTATTTTTCGCTCTATAACACGCACCCGACCATAACACGCACGTAGTTTTTAGAGGAGGAAAATCCGTAGGCATGCCACCCGTAGGCATTCCCTGCATAACACGCACAGACATTTCCCCTTACTTTCTAGGAGGAAAAAAGTGAGTGTTACGGTGCAAAAAATACGGTAGTTAATAAAAAAACCCAGATGCTACATGACGGAAGTTCTGCAAAAAGCAGCAGAGTGCAGGTGCTGAAATAAATGGAATAAAAGTGGCTCCAGAACATGGGAAAAGCGCAAACCCAGAATTTTGAAAGCAGTGATTTCTAATGAAGGGGGGATGTCCTGAAAGCAAGTTCTGCTTTTATTTAAACAAATGCAATTGTGTAAAATTCAAGCTGCGGAATCCAGAAAGAGATTGAAAGCACTGAGCTCTATAGTGTGCACAGAAATAATCACTCTCCAGCGCAATGGATTGTCTTACATTAAAAACTGCTATTACACATTAGTTACAAAAAACACACACACACAAAAAGCATACCCCGCCCCATTTGCAGAGCTTTCCAAAAATTCCCAGTTGTTCCATGGGGGGGGACGACACTGCTTTCAGCTCCCTTCAACATAACAGCCTTTCCCCAGCAACCCTAAAGCCACAATGCATTTAAATCACCGTGATACCACTTTAAAACAGTCGTGGCTTCCTCCAAAGAATTGCGGGAGTATCACAGAGCTACAAATCCTAGAGTTCCCTGGCAAGAGGGATAGCCTTTTTAGCCACTCTGGGAAATGTAGCTCTGCTAGGGGAACAGGGGCATCACCTAACAATGCTCTATGTGGGGCTACCTTTGAAGGTGACCCAGAAACTACAACTAATCCAGAATGCGGCAGGTAGACTGATGACTGGGAGCGGCCACCGAGATCATATAATATCGGTCCTGAAAGACCTACACTGGCTCCCAGTACGTTTCCAGCACAATTCAAAGTATTGGTGCTGACCTTTAAAGCCTGAAATGGCCTCGGCCCAGTATACCTGAAGGAGCGTCTCCATCCCCATCGTCCAGCTCAGACACAGAGGTCCAGCTGCGAGGGTCTTCTGGCAGTTCCCTCCCTACGAGAAGAGAGGTTACAGGGAACCAGGCAGAGGGCCTTCTTGGAAGTGGCACCTTCCCTGCGGAATGACCTCCCATCAGATGTCAAGGAGATAAATAACTATCTGATGTTTAGAAGACATCTGAAGGCAGTCCTCTATTGGAAAGTTTTTAATCTTTGATTTTTTAATGGTCCTTTTAAAATTTTGTTGGGTGCTGCCCAGAGAGGCTGTGGAAACCCAGTTGGATGGGTGGATTCTTCTTCTTCTTCTTCTTCTCATCCATGACAAACTGCAGCTCCCATAATTCTTTGCAGGAAAACCATGGCTGTTCGAAGTGCTTCAAAATGTACTGTTGAAGGTGGCCTTAGCACCACCCGAGAGGTTCAATGTGCAACATGACCACTAGAATATACTTAAAGCAGGATACAAATGAAAAACTGCCTAGCCACAGCCTTGCCCCAAACATTTGACAACGATAACGACACAGGATGACGGCAAGAGGGGAATTTCGTAGCTCGCAAACGCAAAAGGAAACAAAGCGATGGGACTGAATAGCATTTGCCCAAGAGTCAAACTGCTTATCTTTTTAATAAAACAAAGAATTTCCCATTAATATCGGTCTCCTTGCCAGGTGAACAGGGAACCGGCGCTGAACCGTCAGCTGGGTTTGTAAGCAAGGGACCGTATATCCAGAGTTTTCCTGTGTGGCCTCTCTGATGTGAAGAAGCGCTTGATCGCTCCTTGAGGCCCTTCCCAGGCTGCAGGCACTCCTTTGGCTTCTCCAGGGAGTGGCTTCTCTGATGAGCAATAAGGCTCCCCCTGTAAGTGAAGCTTTTCTCACACTGTGGACATTCGTATGGCTTCTCCCCTGTGTGCATTCTCTGATGAGCGTTAAGGCTTGTGCTGTGACCAAAGTTTTTCCCGCACTGGGGGCACTGGTACGGCTTCTCGCCCGTGTGGATTCTCTGATGGGAATAAAGCTGGGCTTTCTGACTGAATCTCTGCCTACACTCTGGGCATCGGAATGGCTTTTCCCCAGTGTGAGTTCTCTTGTGAGAGGTGAGCCTCGACCTCCGGCTAAAGCTCTTCCTGCACTCAGTGCACTTAAATGGTTTCTCCCCTGTGTGGATTCTCTGGTGGGTGGTAAGACTTGTGCTCTGGCTGAAGCTCTTCCCACACTCCATGCATTTAAAAGGTTTCTCCCCTGTGTGAGTTCTCCGATGTGAAGTAAAATTGGACCGGTGATTGAAGCTCCTGCCACACTCCTCGCATTTATAAGGTTTCTCCCCTGTGTGGATCCTTTGGTGTATCATGAGTGTCCCTCTTTCAGCGTAGCTCTTTCCACATTCAGGACACTGAAATGGCTTCTCCCCTGTGTGGGTTCTCTGATGAGCGATAAGCCTCACGTTGTGGCTAAAGCTCTTTCCGCACTCCAGGCATTTGCACGGTTTCTCCTCTGGGTGGGCAGTGTGTCGGTGACTCAAGCTCGATTCCTCTGTCAAAGTCTTCCCACCCAATGGATACCTTTTCCTTCTCTTTCCCTTGTGAAATACACGCAAGCTCAGGATTTCCTCACCCAGAGAAGCAGAGGATTCAGTCCTCTCATCCCTGGAGTTGTTTCCATCCAGCATTTTAGGTCTCCTTCGCTTTGCAAACACCCCTTTCCCCGCTTCCTGCTGGACTCTTTCCAAAGGCACCAGAAATTGCTCCTTATAAATTTCATATTCTTCCCCTTCACCTGCTGGGGAAAAGAAAAGAAAATCTTATTAGGGGTTCAAGGCAAAAACTAAGACCTAGCAGCTTATCTTTGGTCAACATCTCCAATATTCTTCCCTTTTCCTCTTTACACACTGCGCTGAGACCTAGGTTACCTTCGGCGTATGCTAGTATTTCAGAGAACAACACACATTCATTTCAGGTCCATTCCCCACTTGATTTCTGCATATCACTTTCCATAATTTTAACATAATGGGGTAGACAAGAAAAACCATCTTGGGGAAAAGCTCATTCTTCTGTGGTTGCTGTTGCTTTGAGGGTAAATCAATTGATCAGCTACCAAAACAGTCACTACAAAGGTTTGTTCTGAAGTTCTGTACACCAAGTTACATCCAGCTAGATGAGGATTTGTTCTGCAATTGTAATCTAGGAAGAGCAGCTGTTGGGGTGAGCTTTCGTATTGCAATCTTTCCGCCAGCGAACTGTTTTGTTCTGACTTTAAGTAACCAAACAAACCCCTGTGCTGCAAAGAGAATGTCAGCAATGTCTAGGCAACACGATAACTATGTACATATGCATTAGACAATCTTTATAGAATTTCTTCAAACCATAACAAGTACAAAATGAAATCTTTAGTCTCAAAGTCTCTGGAAATCTTTAAATGAAGCGAGGTACCAGACTTTGTACGATGAAAGACAAGCTGTGAAGCTTTGTGTATTCAGGAAATATGATGTTCAACACTGAACAGTGATGCCGGATATTGACTATTGTTTCGTAGAATTCTTCATCAGCGTGGTGGGAGGATATAAAATTGCTTCATAAACCCATCTTATTTTGAATGAATGTATGTATGTAAATGAAAATATCAAATGCTGTGGAACAGTGCTCATGTAATAATGTAGTCACTGCTCAATAATAATGTAATAATGTAGTCACAGTATTTGCTGAATACACAAAGCTTCACAGCTTGTCTTTCATCATACAAAGTCTGGTACCTTGCTTCATTTAAAGATTTTCAGAGACTTTGATTTCATTTTGTACTTGTTATGGTTTGAAGGAATTCTATAAAGATTGCCTATTGCGTATGTACATTGTCCTGACTTTAGGCAGGCTCTCAGGAGTCAGGAGGTGGGACTCCAGGGGAGTTGGTTGACACTGGGCTCGGGGGCAGGTGGGTGGTCCAACGGAGTCAGAAACCAAGTTCCAGAGAAAAGGGGGTATCAGACAATCCCCCAATATCAGCTATCTGGGACCCTATGATTGGCAGGAGAGGCCTTGGTGATGTTGCTGGCACTGGCTGCTGCCCGGTTGGTGCTGTCCCATGGCAGGGCCTTCTTGGTGGTGGTCACCCATTTGTGGAATGCCCTCCCTGATGAGGTGCATCTGTTGTCCTCTTTATTGGCTTGAAAGAGCGGGAGATTAAAAACCTTTCTGTTCACCCAGGCCTCTGATGGCTAAAATACATTGCTATTGGAAACCTTGAAACGTTTGGCTTCAAGTTACAAGAAAGGAGAATCTGACGAAACATCGGGAATAACGCCCTCCAATCTCTGCTTAAAAACCTCCCAAGGAAGGAGAGTCCACCACCTCCTGAGGGAGACTGTTCCACTGTCAAATAGCTCTTACTGTCAGAAAGTTCTTCCTGATGTTTAACTGGAATCTCCTTCCTTATAAAGAAAGGAGAAGAGGAATGCTTTTGCCTGGTGCCTAAATATGCAATGAAGGAGCCTGGGGAGGAGGACTCAACTCAATACTGCCCATAAAAATATAGATCTATAATAAATAAATAAACCGACTTGAAGAAACCTCAGAGGCAAACCTCAAAGGAGCTTTGGGGTGAGAGCCAGCGACATGAGTTAAGAGGGTGAAGCCTCAAGGTGTGTCTATGAGGAAGAACCCGCAGCCAGATGAGTCCGTCAGTCTTCGGTGAGATTAAGCAGAAGCTGAAAAATTCACGAAGGAATCCCCTCCTCAATTCCCAGGGAATGAAATGGCCCCGCAAGACTCCCAAGAAAGTACCTGCTGCCAACATCTCCTCTTCCTTGGAGTCCCAGTGAAATGGATCCTCTCCTCCTTCCAGCCGGGAGATGAGGTCTGGTTTGGGAAATCCTTTCAAGGGAACTGAAAGACATGTTGTTTTGGGGTAGAAAATACTTTGGCATTCCAAGCCCATCCAATCCTATGTCCTCCCGAATCAGGGAAAGGCAGGTTCTTATATATGCTGGCAACAAATAGGAGATGGGAATCTGAACTCAGTGGAATTCATCTGATACTTGGTTTTAGTTTGGGGATATTTCTGTGTATGGGACACCACAACCTGATGGTCATTTCTCCTCCCCATGAGAACCTAAGAACCACCCTGTTGAATCACAGAAAAGGCCTATCAGATCTAGTCTAGTCTCTGGTCAAATAATCAAACACACCCATCTGTTGTTTGAGGGAACAAGGAGTAGAGCTATGAAGGCCTGGGGGAAAGAGAAAAACTGGGGAATTTCCAAGGTTTTTTTCTGAATTTGTTTCCAAAAAATTGGGGGAGAAAGGAAAAATTGGGGAGAAAACTGCCCCACGTTTTCCCATGCCTTCATATTTCCAACAAACAGGAGGAGAAAAAGGGATGTTGTGTTCATGTTAGGGAAAAGTGAAACCCCATAAGCTTCACATCTCCACAAACTGTGTTTTGCCAGTTTTCAATATGGCATTCGTCAGGTCCGGGAAATTGTGGCCCAGGAGACGCACTGTGGGCCCACAGCCTTGCCATCTGTTTCCACACTGGCATCTCTACAGTACAGTGACAAATTCCAAGAATAGGAATCTACCCCTTTAGCGTCAGTCCACCAAGGGACGATTGTCCTTACCCAAAGAGATGAAAGCCGCATAATTCTCCAGCATGACTTCCTTGTAGAGAGCTCTTTGGCCCAGATCCAGGAGATCCCACTCCCCTTTCGTGAAAGACACAACCACCTCCTCAAAGGACACCAGGCACTGAAAGAAGCACATATTCTCTACTCAGAATATTCTTCCCTACATACACCATTGCTCCCAGTTTGAAATGAGGGGCAGTTAAGCTACTAAATTGTGGGGTTTTTTTATTCCTTTATAATATTTTTGTTTTTTAAAAAAACAACAACAACCACCTAGTTTTACAGCTGCGAAGCAGTATAGCAGGTGCTGTTAAGTTATGTTAATTAAGCTGTAGGGTACAGTATATAAAGAGCAGCACCTAGCTCTCTCAGTACCCCGGGGGATGGGTCATGCTTATTGATATATTATAATTAATGTAAAATGAGTTTTTGTTTTTATTATTAAAACTTAGCTAAAGTTATTTTGCGTTTCTTGAATATGTGGTCTGCCCAGCAAGCTTTCTGCAGTGCAACTAGTCTGCAAATAGCCAACAATGGTTGCATTTAACATAGTGATAAGGTACTCATTCAATCAGCATAGGGATTTCTATTGGTGCAATGGAATTCCCCTCATCTCCCCCCCCCCCCAAATCTGTGCTAGGGGGTCTCCTAACTCTCTGGAACACATATGGGGAGTGGGCAACACATGAGCAGGGTGGAATCCTGCCACACTAGCAGTAATCCCTGAATTGAAAACCACCCATCTGCTACGTAAACGGCTTAAAGATTTCTCAACATACAAAGGCGGCATACAAATTAAACAAATCAGTTTTGCTATCGCCTTACTATTATTATTTTTTGCTAGATTCAAGACTCTCAAGAAAAGGCATTTCCACAGCCTTCTCGCTTGATCATCTTCATATATTTGGGCATCAAGAAGAAAGGGGAATGTTTTTCAGTCCCTGCCTCCCGCAGCATAGTGAGACAGAACGGAGGTGTCCAGGCTGCCCCCTGCATCTCCGCCAGGTGGTCCCTAACTTACCTGAGATGGCTGCACACCTGTTCTTTCTGCTCCATCCCAAAGGAGGGAGGATCCTGGTAGTGCCTTCGACACCATTGTGCTGCCTGGGGAGGAGATGGAGAAGATGTAAACAAGAGGCTTCAAGTTACAAGAAAGAAAATTCCAACCAGACATATGGGAAAAAATTCTGACAGTAAGAGATGTTCAACAGTGGAAATGTCTCCCTCAGGATGTGGTGGACTCTCCTTCCTTGGAGATCTCCAAGCAGAGTCTGGAGGGCCACATGCCATGGATGCTTTAGCAGAGATCCCTGCATTGCAGGGGGGCTAGATAAGAGGACCCCGGGGGTTCCTTCCAATTGTATGATTGGTGCTGCCTGCTGAGCTCTCCATGCCTTGCCTCCCTGTCCCTTCCAACTCTACAATAGTATGATCCTATGATGATGATGGGATGCGGGTGGCACTGTGGGTTAAACCACAGAGCCTAGGGCTTGCCGATCAGAAGGTCGGCAGTTCGAATCGGTCCCTGCTCCTGCCAACCTTGCAGTTCGAAAGTATGTCAAAGTGCAAGTAGATAAATAGGCACCACTCCGGCGGGAAGGTAAACAGCGTTTCCGTGCGCTGCTCTTGTTCGCCAGAAGCGGCTTAGTCATGCTGGCCACATGACCTGGAAGCTGTACGCCGGCTCCCTCGGCCAATAAAGCGAGATGAGCACCGCAACCCCAGAGTCGTCCGCAACTGGACCTTTACGATGATGATACTAATACGACTAATAATAACCCCCATATACAACAATAATACTAATAACCCCCATATGCGATAATACTAATAATAACCCCATATATGATGAATTAAATAACAACAGCAACAGCAACAACCCCCATATACGATTAATAATAATAATAACAACTAGTGCTTTTTTCTGGGGGGACGCAAGGCTACGCATACCTCTAAACATTTTGTGAATCTTTGTACTTTTCTCCATTTACTCTATTTTTCCCAATTTGAACTATAAAATGGCGATTCTCTTGAGTCAAATGAGAGTACCCCTAAACTTTTTTTTAAGAAAAAAAGCACTGATACTGTAATAATAACCCCCATATACGATAGCCTTGCAGAGCCAGCTATAAAGCGGGCGGGTCCCTTTTTGCAGCCATGTTGCAAGCCCCAGCCCCACAACCTGTGGATTTCGAGAGGGAGGTTGGGGGGGGGGTCCTCTCCTATCCCCCCCCAGCACTGCCCTCGCCCCCCCCCTCCGAGGCTGCACCTTCACCTCCTCGGCCCGGCCCTTTTCTCCGACGCTTCAGACCTCCGCCCGGAACGTCACCCTTCCGGAAGCCAATGCCGGACCTGTGCGCTCGCCGTCGCCTTCCCCCACCGACGCAACGTTCCAACTTCCTGCCCCTCTAGGAAACGGGACTCAGTGCGTTTAACCCTTGAGGGACGCAGCGGCAGAAGCCGCCTGGTCCTCGTCCATCGCGCCCGGATCCTTCCTGGGCGCTGATTTTTCTGGGGAAGCCGGGAGCGATCCTCCTCTGGTTTCCTCTTTGCTCAAAAGCAACGAAAGACAAGTTGCTTGCACTTTGTCTCGCGCCCAGAAGCATTTCAGAGAATCATAGAAAGGGATACCCGGGGGTCATCTAGCCCAACCCCCTTAAAATGCAGGAATAAACTCAGTTAAAGCATCCCTGACAGATGGCCATCCAACCTCTGCTTCAAAACCCACAAGGAAGGGGAGTCCACCACACAGGGAGGTGGAGGGTGGACTTTTTTCGGAGCCACCCAGCAAAGTTTTTAAATCACACTCTTTTGCCCTTGTTCTGCAACAGGCTTTTAAAAAAAAATGGTGTGTTTGTCTCGTTTGGAAGGAGTTGGGTTGGCTGGTCCAGAGAGAGAATGCCCAGATATTGAACATAACAGGCAGCTCACTTATTTCTGTCCGATAGGTCTCCCAAAATCAAGTTCTGGCAGCTGGGCTCTTATGCCTGGGGCCACCAGCTCTTGAGAACATGATCCCAAATCTCCAGCTAGTATAATCCTAGAAGACTTTTTTTTAAAGTCCACCTGGTTGGACATAAGGAGAAAAAACCTGCTGGATCAGAGCTATAGGATCCATTTCAGATTAAAATTTTACAGTCGCATCCAACATACAACACAGAAACAAGATTCCAAAAAATCTCCTGGACTTCCCTCCTTCCCTTTGTGGGTCTTGCTGTTAATCATTTCCTCCTGCATCTTTTATGATAATCCAAATCTTTTACCTCTCCGTTGTGTCCAAAATTCACCATTAAACTACAAGTGTTATTCCAATCCTACTAACTATTTTAACTGTTTTACAATGGTTTTTAAAATAAATTATAAATTTCCCCCATTCCTTATTAAAAATTTGGTCTTCCTGATTTCTGATTCTTCTGGTCATTTTAGCCATTTCGGCATAATCCATCAACTTGACCTGCCATTTTTTTCCTGGTAGGCCATCTCTTGGCCATCTCATCTAAGCATCCTTGAGCGTATTGATGATTTTTAAAAAAACTAAAATGTTATTTCCCCCCCCCCCCTTACCTGCACTGATGATAGTCATTGTTTGGATGGGGAGTTGAGGTCCTCCACTGCCACCTACACCACTACCACCTGGTTCAGACTCACTGAATCTTTTCCTTACCAAATTTTTTTCAATTGAGACTTGCTTTTGCCGTTGTTTTAAGGTTTCTATAAAGTGAGACATAGCGATATCATTGTAGATGTTAGTGGCATGACTTAGAGCATCTTTATCAGGGTGATATTTTTTCAGCAACAGCTTGCACTTCAGCCCATTTTGCAAGCATTTCTTTGATTGTTGCTGTAGGTGCACTTTCTCTGCTCTCCTCCTCCTCCAACGAAGTTATTTCCTCAGTTGCTGGCTTAATTTCCTCAGCTACAGGCTTTTGCTGCTCCGTCAGAATGTCTTGAAGTTCTTCTGTGGTGAGCTCAGTCCTGTGCTCCTGCACTAACTCCTCCACATCAGCACCACTCACTTCCAAGCCCATGGAATTTTGCCAGAGACACAATATCCTCAACAATAGGAGCATCCTCTTCGACAGCCGCCGTTCCATGTTCCTGGACAGCATCTGGCCACAATTTCTTCCATGCTGCCTTCAGTGTTCTCTGAGTCACATCCCTCCATGCTTTGTCTATCATATGTAAGCAATGGAGGATATTAAAATGATTCTTCCAGAACTCTCTTAGGGTTAGATCTGTGTCCGAGGTCACCTCAGAGCACATTTGGAACAGTGCTTTGGTGTAAAGCTTCTTAAAATTTGATATGACCTGCTGGTTCATGGGCTGGATGAGAGGAATCATGTTGGGGGGCAAAAACTTTACATTGATAAAACCAAACTCTTCCATCAACTCATCCTCCAAGCCTGGAGGGTGACCTGGAGCATTATCCATAACAAGCAGGCACTTCAGTGGAAGATTTTTGTCCTGGAGGTATTTTTTTACACTTGGCCCAAACACTTCATGAACCCACTCAATAAAAAAATTGCCTGGTTACCCGAGCTCTGCTGTTCACCCTCCACATCACATGCAATTTGCTTTTTATGACCTTGTTTTTCTTAAATATCCTGGGGTTCTCAGAATGGTAGACTAACAAAGGCTTCAGCTTAAAATCTCCACTTGCATTCGCACAAAATAAAAGTGTCAGCCTGTCTTTCATGGGCTTGTGCCCTGGCAATGCTTTCTCCTCCTTTGTTATGTAAGTCCTCTTTGGCATTTTCTTCCAAAAGAGACCTGTCTCATCACAGTTGAAAAACTTGCTGGGGAACGAAGCCCTGAGACTCAACATAATCTTTAAATTCCAAAACAAATTGGTCAGCCTCTAATTGGTTGGCACTGCCAGCTTCGCCATGTCTCACAACACTGTGGATCCCAGTTCTCCTCTTAAATCTTTCAAACCACCCATGGCTTGCCTTGAAACTCTCAG